>NW_025952117.1:0-5000 GCF_023119035.1 Salvia hispanica
TGTGTTGCACTTGACAAAAAAATAGAAGGACCAGCACCAATGAGAACTGAATGGAATAGATGAAATCTTTCAAGATCTCTAATAGTGCAGAAGATATGCCAAGAAAACAAAAAAAAAAAGGATATATGTCAATTCAGCAAGTAGAAATTCAATAGCACCTCCCCTCTTTCTCTTCCATCGCTACCCTCTAAATCCATAACGAGAGTACAAGGCTCAATGCCAACACAGTGTGCCATCCATATGCCTTTTGTAGTTTGTGACCTGAAAAGATCCAAACGTTATTTTACATCCGAATAGAGAAAATTACTTTAAGCTCAAGTCAATAGGTACATGCCTCCCCCTTAAAGCATCCATTTCTCTGAAATTCGTACCAAAAAGGTGATTCAACAATGTACTCTTCCCTGCCAAATTTCATAAATAGGTGAAAACATAACACACAAATAATCAGGCAAAAAATAAGAAAGATGATTAGAAATATAGCACAGAAATACATAAAACCACTAGAAAGCAGAACTACTAAGTTTCATGTGTTCCTATGAGGAACATGCAACTCGACTATATTCTTTCTCATCACCTATGTCGACAAGGTACAAATTCAATCCAAGAGAAACACATGGACTACATTAGTAGACCAGCTGAGAACTTCATCTCCAAATATAAAAAACAAATAATCCACATCAAATGGAAATTTTATCGACTAAATGACTATCCAGATCTTCGTAATTTTACACCATCTCTAATATTTCAGTTTCAACATTCACATCCACATCAAAACACCGCATGATACCGAAATTTAAATCAGACACGAGCTCCAACCACGATTATACCAAATGATATATTCCCCATCCAAAATCCAAATTATGAACTTCATGTCGCTCAAAAAACCAGCGCACCAAAAGCCTACTTATCGAAAATAGCCACCAAAACAACAAAACAGCAGACAATTTTGACCTACTTTCAATCGAAGTTGAAGAAACTGAAAATAAGCTAATCAACTAAATTACAAAATGAAATTTGCTATACTGGTACTCTAATCCCCAAGCAATCACTTTACAATTGATAGGAACAGATCAGTAGGATTGAAGATTCTGCTCTGCTCAAAACTTAACAGTAAATGGATCGGAAACCTACTCATATCGGCGAGCAATGAGGAGACTCCGATCAAGGCGATGGGTGGCCGGAGACGGCGAGATCGGGGAAATTGAGGAGAGAAGGGAAGTTGGAATTACAGTAGATATCTCAAATGGGGATTTAATCAGATTTTCTCAGTCTACAAAAAGTAAGATGACTGAATGAAGAAAAGAAAGAGAATATTAGAAGAATACTCATTAATCGGGATATTAGGATTACAATAATTTTCTAAATATAATTTACTGGAGTACAAACTAAATAAAATAAACTAAAGTATAATTTATTTTACATGTTTATTCCACAAAGTACTACTAAAGCATACGGAATGTAATTTCATTCTAATTTATATGAGTGTTTATTCCACAAAGTACTACTAAATCACACGGAATGTAATTTCATTCCACCAATAATTAATTTTTTAATTCATTTCGGCCTATTTTTATGTACAAAGTATTGTATGTCCGACTTCCAAATCATTTTAGTTTTACCATGATTATCATAACAAATCTCGGTAGACTAATTAACTTCTTTTTTTATGGAACGAAAATGAGGATATTTGTTTTGACCTAAAAACTTCTATTAGTACTAAATTATTGAATTCCCCCCCAAAGAATACATTTATTGTTATGGGTTAATTGTAATTTTCCTTGTTACTTGATAGGAAGTTATTGTGATTTTCCTTGTTATTGGATAAGATAATTAGGCCTCGTTTGATAATTATGTTTCACCATAAATCAATAATAAAAGTCTTAATTGATGGTCTATAAAATGGAGTAAATATTTTTGGAATCAATTCCCTTTTCATTAATTCCTTTACCTCTAAAATTTTACTCCATATATCCGCCTATATGAAAATATTAGAATACGTGTCTCGAAGACAGAAGAGAAGTATTATTTTGCTTGTTTATCTTGAACTAGTGTTAGCCCACGTGCGATGCACGACATAATATTTTTTTATCATAAATGTTTAAATTGTTAATTGATTAATTAAAATATGAAAATATAACTATATAAAATTAAAAAAGAAAAAGAAAATTATACTACATAATAACAATCCAATAAATATATGCTCCTCGATTCATTTTACACCTAGAGACATAAAGTTAAACATATTTGAAATGGAATCAAGGCAGACACAATTATTTGGACAACGACGAAGAGACTATATCAAGTGTTAGACACATTTAAAAATATGTTTAAAACAATCCTTCATATATCTCAACTAAAAATAATGCAAATCACACTTCTAACAAAATAATAAATCGATAACTCATAATATTCAAAACGTCAAAATTATGACCATAAAAAAATTCAAATGATAAATTACACAAAATATTACATTAATTGGTTGAATTAACACTATGAATAATATAGCCCTTTTGAATGTTGTAACGTTTATCTTTATTTATTGTACTTTTAAACGTGGCTTATTGAAATATGAAACATCTATACTATTTTTTATGCTACTTTACAATTCCCAATGCTGCAAATTTTCTTTTTGTTGTAACAACTAATTAGAATCAGTTACACAGTCCATTGCTAATTGAGAATTCATTTAGAGTTACACAGTCTATTGCTAATTAAGAATTCAGTTAGAGTTTTGTGCGGTAATGAACTTTTTGTATGACTAAATTAATAGTATTGAATTATATAAATTGTTTGATTGCTTATGTTATATTTAGGATAATCTTAATTTGAAATGCTTGGTTGATGGATCAAAATTTTCATTACAAATATTATAATAATTTTTGAATCACTTTTTTAACTATCCAATTAAATAAAATATTAACAAAAGTTAATTAATTATTCAGAATAAATAAATGACAAAAATATAAAAAGCATTTTAACAAAACAATCTCATTAATCTCACTCAGCAATTCATATCAATAATCTCATTAATGACCAATCAATTCTATAATTGATTGCTTATGTTATATTTAGGATAATCTTAATTTGAAATGCTTGGTTGATGGATCAAAAATTTCATTACAAATATTATAATAATTTTTGAATCACTTTTTTAACTATCCAATTAAATAAAATATTAACAAAAGTTAATTAATTATTCAGAATAAATAAATGATAAAAATATAAAAAGCATTTTAACAAAATAATCTCATTAATCTCACTCAGCAATTCATATCAATAATCTCATTAATGACCAATCAATTCTATAATTGATTATGTTTATTATTTTGGTAATTTCGAAAATTTAGCTTTCCATGAGTGAATTTTGTTGTTGATTAATTTTAGCACTTTTAAAAATTATACTTTTTATTCATCTTTAAACTGATTACACATCTCATCACTTCATCTTAATTACCCAAAAAAACGTATTCCCCATGATTGTATGCTTTGAAAAAAAAAAAAAACAATTTCATATAATATAATAATATTTTAATATACATCTAATATTTGGTTAATTTTGGAAGTGGAATAATCTAATTCTTCCAATTGGTATATATTTACCCCAATGATATCAATATTATTAAGTGAAAATTAAAATATTATAAATGATGGTAGACTTTCCATGCTAATATTCAATTAGTTCCATGATTCCATCACTTAAGAATCAATCAACAATAAACCATTAATCAAAAAACAAAGAAAAAAATATATTTAATTAGGCTAAAGAATTCCCCTCTATCTTCTCTTATACATGCTCTAATACGTTTCTATTTATCTTCTCTCCCAACATTTTCTTTCCGCCTCCATTATTTGAATAACCTTCATCTTCTTTGGTAATCTTTTCTAGCACTTTCATTGTCATACGTTGGCGTCATTTTTTTCATCCAGTCAGTTTGCTTCCATTCGCTGGTAAGAACTCCAAACAAAAATCAATCACATATATTATATTGTAACTTTGTGTGAACACAAGAGTTCATGATATAAAATTATGCAAGAAGTCCACTATTGAAAATCACAATATTATAAAAATTCATGGACTATAAAATTTCACAAAATACTCACCAATTTTAAAATCAAATTCAGCAATTTGCATTCCATGTCATTTCTTCTTACTTTTATTGTTGGAATTTCGTTGAAAGAAGACGTCCTGTGAATGAGTATTTATAGAGACTTGTTTTATGTTGTATTTTATACTGCAATAATATCAATCAATTATGGTCAATTGACGTTTATTTTAACGTTCATTTCTCTATTAAAATTTCAAATCAAATGCACCAATAAATTATGTAACCGATTGTGGTGTGGTGGCAACATTAAATTGCTTTAATTTTGCATTATTATTTTCTAAATGCCCATAATTATTGAATATTTAAAATCTTATCCAAAATTTTTGATTATTCAAAATAATGGCCAAAACTCGCCTTTTATATATGTATAGATATGCAAAAGAGAATATTATTCGAATAATTAGCTCAAAGACAGAATAATTTAATTAATCAGCTCAATCAACGGACACACTGCGGTGCTACAATATGCAATATAATAGTATGAGCTGATAGAATTCAATATTTTCATGAATAAAATACACCATGTGTATAATGGCAAAATATAAATTAGAGACTGATTTGATTGCAAAATATAAATTCCAGATTGATTTGATGTCCGACCCCATATTTATTTTGGAAAATGTAACGGTGGCTATTAATTACTACTACTACTACTACATTTTATTGACAAAAACTAATTAATGATTATTTCTTAATTAAAATTTGTATAGTGTTTGTAGTATATTAAATTAGTTAGTTAACATAATTAATATAGGAGGGAAATGATGTTTCGGCGGAGGCGGCGGAGCACGGCACCGACTAGTGGCGCCCACTAAACCGACCATCTTTTTTCTCACAAAAAAGAAAATGCCACACTTTTTCATCTGCTAGCTAATGTCGCAGCCTCATATTGAA
>NW_025952118.1:0-1551 GCF_023119035.1 Salvia hispanica
GTTCATCCACTTGCCCTCGTTCCTCTTTTTCCTTCTCCAGGTGAGTAGTTTCCAAGCCATGTACAACATGATGCCTCACTTCCATGCCTTCAATTAAATTTCCTACAAATTCATGAACACAAAAAGACATAGAATAAGTGTTAGTGGGTAAGGGTTTAGTTTCCTCACCAAGGGCAAGAGGCAAAGGATCATTTGGTGCCCACCCAAGGTTGACCTTAGAATCTAACAAGCACCCTTTACTCACTTGTGCTTGTGGTTTTTCTCTCATTTCATATTTTTCTTTTCTCTCACCCCCACCACTCTCTCTTGACTTTTGCACCTCACACTCTTGTCTTTTATCACGCTCTCTTGGCTTTTTAGACTCACATTCACTCTCAAGCCTTTTCTCTCTCTCTCGTTCTTTTTTTCTACTAATTTGGATTAAGCTCTTCGAAGAGGAGACATTTCCATATACATCAAGAGACTTATGTGATAAATGGAAAGAAGAGGGTGTAGCCAAATTACATGATGAGTTACCTCTTTGGTTTGTGTCAACACCACCATGTGGGTAGGTAGGCCTCAATCGAGTTCTATATGAGACTTCTTCTTCAATTGGCCTCTCAAACCCCTTATGGCTAACTTGATCCCTCACCCTCCTAGAATACCACTCTCCATGAGACTTGGGAGCTCTTTTCCCACTATATCCTCTATCAAGCCCATCTCCATGGTACCTTGATTCATAGTCACCTTTAAAACGGCCACGGGCACCATTTCTTCCCCCAAACCGATCATTCTCCATGTGATTGACTCTATTTCTATCATTCCCCCTTTGCCATCCCTCATACACCACTTCTTCCATCATCTCCTCCGGGGAAACATTAGGTAGATTGTTACCCCTAGAAGTAGGAGTCCTAGATGTGCGGCCTCCCTTCAAGGTGTTGAACTCCTCAAATAAAGTGTTTTGGGCGGCAAGCATGCGGGCTTCGGATTCTTTTGATTGAACAATGGATTCTTTTGCTCGCTCATCCATCTGGATCATCATCTCTTGTTTGAGTTCCTTCATCATTCGGGCCATCATGCTCACAAGGTCCCCATCGGGTGTAGGGTGAGTCATGCTTGTTTCCTCCCCCTCCGCACTTGTCCCCGCCATTTTGTTGGACCGGGTGCGAGGAGGCATAGAGTAAGTACCTACAAATCAAACAAACACTAGGAACTAGTCCTAGAGGTTAGTAATAAAAGAAAGTAGAATTTAAGAAGATGAACTCAACCTTGATGTCCCAAACCCCCCTCAAATCACTCCCCAATAACTCTCGACAAAGGCTTAGAATATTGTGAGAAAGGTGGATTCACTCAGACTCACAACTCCAATTCCAAGATTTAAGTGCTTGAGGTGGATCAATCAAGGTATACTCCTTGGTCAACAAAATCAAGAAGACAAAGCCATAAACACATATTAGCAAGATGCAAGTCAAAGAAAAACAAAAACAAGGGGTGACACTTTTGCTGAAATTTGGCTGATCTTTATGATTTTTTTTGGTATTGATTCCCGCGCCCAATTTGGATGAATTTTGG
>NW_025952119.1:0-4000 GCF_023119035.1 Salvia hispanica
GGAAGGGTGGAAACTCTTATGAGGTCAAGTATTTGAGAAAAAAGTGTAGTTGTGGGAAATGGCAGATGTGGAGGTTGCCTTGTTCTCACGCTGCGGCAGTTGCTAGAGATCGAGGAGATAACATTCTACGCCTTGTGAGTAAGAACTACTTGAAGTCAAATTGGGTGAAACAGTATTCTTTTGGTTTTCGTTCACTTAGGCACCAGGACTACTGGGAGATACCACCATGGACATTGGAGTGTTCAGTGGGGCAATTTGTTCCTCGTTCCCGCGGTCGGTATAGAAAAGCAAGAATACAGAACCAGATGGACGAAAATGAACCTGATCAACCCAGGCGACAGAGGAGTTGTAAGATCTGTAGACAAGTAGGGCATGACAGGCGTAACTGCACAACGGGGAGCACTGTGTGATTTAGTTGGACATTATTTACTACTAGACTTTATTTGGTTTGTAACTAGACATTATTTACTAGTATTTGATGTTGTTGGACTTTATTTACTACTAGACTTTATTTAGTTGGACTTTATTTACTACTATTTTCATTTAGTTGGACTTTATTTACTACTAGACTTTATTTAGTTGGACTTTATTTACTACTAGACTTTATTTAGTTGGACTTTATTTACTACTATTTTCATTTAGTTGGACTTTATTTACTACTATTTTCATTTAGTTGGACTTTATTTACTACTAGACTTTATTTACTACTAGACTTTCATTTAGTTGGACTTTATTTACTACTAGACTATTTTCATTTAGTTGGACTTTATTTACTACTATTTTCATTTAGTTAGACTTTATTTACTACTATTTTCATTTAGTTGGACTTTATTTACTACTAGACTTTATTTACTACTCATTTAGTTCATTTAGTTGGACTTTATTTATTACTATTTTCATTTAGTTGGACTTTATTTACTACTATGGAAGAATGGATTAAAAATTAAACAAAATGTAGTTAAGTTGAATATCACAAATGTTTACGTCTAACAAACAACCACAAACTACTTGTAACCACTTGGTGTAAACTTGTTTGCAGCTACCCCTTTGGATGTACGCGAAGATGTTCTCCTAGTAAAGAATTTTGTTATAGTCCGCGCCAATCCTTTACTGGAGGAAGCTGCCTCTAAGTCCTTACGAGCCGACTCCCCAGAGTCATGATGAGCCTTTGTGCGTGACTCGCGCCAAGTATCATCATCTGAAGCGGCCTCCTGTGCCTCATCTTCCTCAGCATCATCATCCACTTCAGCCTCATCCTCCTCCGGTGTTTGTAATCTGACTCCAAAATATTCATCCAGGTTAACATCAGCATAACAATCGGCACCCCTCATCTGTGAAGAGGATCCAGCATGCCAAGAAGCACGAGGTGGGTCACTGCATCCCGAGCCCAGCTGCGATAAACCTGCATCCCGTCTAGACCCCGGTCCGCCCATACGGACACCTCTCCTTCCTTCGCGCCTACCCTTTTGAATGATTGGTCTTGTAGTGTCAATCGCTGATCGCTGGGTAGGCACAAAATCAAGACGATCAGCCTCCCCACATGTTCTCATACAAGACGACACCATGTTCAGAGCACGTTGGATGTCCGGATGATATGCCGTCTCAGATCCATTAAGGCAATGGTAGACATTGACCAACGTCTCCATCTGCACATAACAAAGTCATTTTAGTAATGATAATGCATTATAAACACAATGTTAAAAAAAAAAACTTATTACCATCATCGTATGTGTAGAGGCGGTCTCATGGATGCCTGGCTGGCCATGGATGCCGGGTCTAGTAATGTAAGTTACAGTGATGGTCCGAAACCAATTCATGTAGTCCGTATTCGAGGCTTCTGGATACACTCGCTGTTCTATTTCTCCCCGGTTACTCCAATATTGGATGTAGTTAGCATGATGAGCTACCCAATTTGTGGTTGACTTACCTCGCCGCGTACTTTCCCATCTCTCAAACACGTGGAATCGAGTCTCATTAGGAAAAATATGTTGGGGGAAGCCAAACTGTCGCGTAACTCGATGACCCCAATGCGGCTCCACAATATGATAGCAAATGAGGTAGTTAGTGCATCCCCAAACATTCATCCCACGCTTGCACTCATCTGGTAGAGGACGACCCAAATACGGCTCCCAAATAAACTGAAAGAAAAAAGGTTAATAAAAGTAAAATTTTCAAGAAAGGAGATTATGAAATATTTTAAAAGTGGCACCTGATTGTCATGCAAATGAGCCAACTGTTCCCTATAATAACTTTGGACATGTAGCGGCGCTCTACTCACATTCAATCGCCCCCTCCAACTAATTATTCCAAAACAATAATTCATTATTCCAAATAATACGAAAAAATTATAATCACGTGATATAGCTAAGTTATTGACAAAGAATAAAGATTTAACTTACATTATGCCACAAGGTGTCGTACCATCATACTCAACCCTATCAACAATCTCGGGTCGAATATTGGGTATCCTCTCCCAAGCCCACATTTGTAGAAGGGCCAATGGGCCACCGATATCTTTCCTCTTTTGACATGAAGCTTCACAAAGATAGTGATATAAAGTGGCAAGCGCTGCTGCACCCCAACTCAGTTGTGAACACTGATCCTCGTCAACTAGTAACAAAATATGGTGGAAGGGAATTTTTCTCCCCGAAGTGTCTGGGATGATCAAACAGCCTAGCAGGAGTAGTACAAATATACGTGCATGCTGCATGTAATAATGCTCAGGTAGATCGTCGTCAAGACGGTGGCTAACAACATCCTTCAGTGTAGAGGCATTAAATCCTCCCAACTTCAACTCAGCCTGACTTGGTTCAATACCCAAAAGCGACAAACACGTTTCCATCCAGTACTGCCTCGGGTAGTTCACTTGTGGAAGGATAACTGGTTCACCATCGACCCTTAAACCCCAAAGCACCTCGATATCCTGAAGGGTCACTGTAGCTTCACCAACTGGAAGGTGAAACGTGTGTGTCTCAGGACGCCACCTCTCAATCAATGCCCCGATAAGTGAAGCGTCCAACATTTTCGGTTTTCCACAGTGGTATATGCCACCAAACCCCATCCGCTCTATATGCCCCAACACACGGTCATGCATTTGAGCTTGAAAAATGTTATTATCCAATTTGCGCGGTTGGAAGGGGTCTGTATCATTCTCAGAGATTATGCTTTCGGTTATGTGATACGGTTGCAAGTAAAGTACGCTCGGGTCTTCGGGACCACAATACAAAGGATCCTCACCAGTTGATGATGATGCCATTGCTATATATACATTAATTAAATTTTATTAGCATTGAACATGCACAATAACATACTACTAGGCAAATCTAAATTGAAATAAGTAAATTTATGCATCAATTTAATTTCCAATTCCACCATTGTTCTATTTGCATTGCCTAATAAAGAATTAATGTACGCATTCTAAGAATGCGTGTTTAAATACGCATTCTAAGAATGCGTAACACCTATTCTCAGAAATAAAAAAAAAAACCACCTATTGGTGGAAGCATTTTTCTAGACTACCCCATTTATAGAATTTAGCCCAATTCCACATCTCACACTATTTTTTTTGACACAGAAACTCAAGAGTCTAATTAATAAAGCTAAATCAAGAGTCTAATGGTCAATCCAAGAGTCTTGAAGTGTTTTAGCTTCTTTATTCAATGTTTTAATAAAGTGTAAGAGATGTTTCACATCTCTATAATTAATAAGCAAGTCTAGAAAGTTCCCAATACTTGGAGGGTTGTTCCAAGTTTGCCTATATTTAGGCTACAATTTACATATTGAAGGAGGAACTTGATAATATATTATGATTTGAGCTATTTGCTTGTTTGAGAAGAGGATTCTTCTTATTTCTTTGCTCTAAATTCTTAGGTGGATTCCTAGTGAATTGAGAGTGTTTCTTTTGAGTATAGATTCAACAGTTCTTGTTATACTGTGTTCTCTTGTTTCCTTTCCTTAGCTTTTGTATACTCTTTCCACTTTTTATTTATCATAATTTTCT
>NW_025952120.1:0-1295 GCF_023119035.1 Salvia hispanica
AACATAGCTACAACTTCGAATCAACAACTCTCGATAAGAAAACACCTAGAAATTGAAAGCAATAACTAAATCTAACTTTCCTAGGCAGAATGAAGCAAACTCGAACCAAAGTGACATGCGAAATAGAAACTTCATAATGTAAACGTTGGAAAATAACAAGTACTTCAAAAGAGCAACAACGATGAGTGTTTGCAAATAACTTAAATGATGAAAACAAGTAAACTTTAAACTAAGAAAGCGATTAAGATTGTTTGTGCCACTCCGGGCGATGATACTACTACTACACTGCTACGATAACTGGCTGGAACGGCGGACTCGATGACTTCTCCGGCAAACTCTCGGACGTCAAGTGACCATGGCTGTGGCGAGGAATGAGAGGTGGGATAATGCTGAAGGATGGATCTTCTAGAGAGAATTCTACTAAGTGTAATTTACGAACCTGCGAATGAGAGAAGCTTCGAACCGAACCCCCCTTCTTTCTCTCTCCCAGTAAGCTACTTTTATAGGGAGGCTTGCCCTTGCTTTTAGGGTAGACTTCTCCTGCACTTTGACCTTTTTGCCCTTGTCAATGATCATCCCAACTATCCTCCTTCTCCACCTCGAGCCTTTTATCTCGGCATGCATCACGAGGCCGATGCGCACGCCTTACCGCGCCCTTTTCACTTGCGTCACCACGAATCGTTTCCTACTGACTTGGATCCTTCAATCCTGCACACTTAAGCAACTGTTTTGCAGATAATACATGAATTTCACGACATACTGACCAGTAACCAAGGCTTAGAATACGACTTATCAAGCGTATACTTCTTTCGCTTTCTCGACGCTACCTCCAATTTTTGCGTCAATTCTGCCAATGAAGCTGCGTCATACGCCGTCATTGCGAACTTCCAGTGGCCTGAGTTGGATCCATTACCGTAAATCTGAAAACAAAGAAAAATCGGTCGAAATTGGTAAGGGTTTGTGTTTCTAGAGAGAGAATGAAAGTAGAGAGAAGGAAGAGGAAATGCAGTTTTCGTCGATTGGGATTATTGAGAGAGAAGTGTCGGTTTTCCTTTTCTGATGAAAAGATGGTGCGGTTGCAGGCGTGATGTAAGCAACCGTACAC
The DNA here is from genome assembly GCF_023119035.1 of Salvia hispanica. Taxonomy (NCBI): domain Eukaryota; kingdom Viridiplantae; phylum Streptophyta; class Magnoliopsida; order Lamiales; family Lamiaceae; genus Salvia; species Salvia hispanica. Next base: position 1,106 of record NW_025952120.1, read on the forward strand.
CTCCCATAAATATCGGCCAAATTTTGAAATTCAAATTATCTCGATCCCTCCTTGACTTCTTCCTCCATGCTCTCCTTCCCTAGCTGACTTCCCTGACCATGACCCTATACTTAAAAAAAAAAATTGAAGACGCCAGACTCCTAGGTCGAGGTTAGAAAATGAAGCATCTGTTTTCCTTTGGAGTCTGGTG
>NW_025952121.1:0-9000 GCF_023119035.1 Salvia hispanica
GTTTATTCTTTAATCTAAAGAATATTACTTCAACCCTTTTGCCTTCTTTTTTCTACTTCTTTTAATATCTTTTGGTCACGAATAAAGTCATAGCAGTATTCTGACCGAAATTAATTGCTCTAAAATATATGGAAATTTCGCCTTTTAGATTCAAGCACGACTTTCAATAACGTCTTACGTAGTCCATTCCCAAACTACTACTACTACAATATAGTAGTAATTCTCAATCATTGAAGCAACTACAAGAACTATTTTAAATATTTACAAATAGCTTTTTCTTCCTTGATTCCGGACTACCAAGTTTGCTGTGGTAGTACTAAAATAGCTTTTTAAATATTCTTTAAGACATTGCTCTATAAATTAACTAAATCTACACTTTCAAATTTTCTATTAATTGCCAACTAAAACACATACTCCATAAATTCTTGAAATTATCGAACATGAACATCTTATACAGTAAAGAAACATCTCAACAAACAAATCACGATATGCTAGTTAGGAAACGAGCCCATGCCAATACATACTAACAATAACAATAGTGCACATAATATGTAAAAGTTACACAGGATTTAGGAAAGAGTAATGCTATGCAGCCATAATGTGGCCAGCCACACAATGACATTTTTGTAAATAAATATAAAAGTCAATGCAATAAATTAATAGTAATAGTTAGTGCTAAGATAATTTTACTTAATTACCCTTTTCTCAATTTTTTACTTAAAATTTTAAATTTACAACATTCTCTCTCCATAATAATTTATGCACAATTTACGTCAAATTATATGCACAATTGTATTGGAAATAATCATATCATAACTATTAACTAAGAGACATCACAATATATCATAAATAAATTGTGTTAATAAGTACTTAGTATGTATGCTTGCAATTTTAACATTAATTGTTTTTAAGTACATCAACAATGGGGATATATACAAAGGATAGCAATTACTGCACGTTAACATATTAATAATGTTAAAAAAAATCAAAACATCAAATACATACATAAAATATAAATAATAATTGTAAAATAATGGAGTAGATCATAAGTCTTGGAAAATCAATTAAACATTCTATTTCATCTTTTACGTCTATTTTTTTTTTCTTATTAGTGTCGTTTATTTTTAATTTTATGTTTTTCTTTGATTTTACATTGTGGTGTTATTTAATACTTGAAAATATTTGATCCCAAATTATTAAATAAATTTAAGATCAATAAAAATTCTTCGTTAAATTGAATATCAATTCAAATCTCCAATCTAATCCAATAGGAGTACTAGATGACACCCAATTAAATCGAAAATCTACTCAGGATCTAAATTACTTAAATGAATGAAAATTAATTTGAATATCAAATTAATCTTTAGTTACATTAAAGATCAATTAGAAATAAATAATTGAAGTTTAATTATAAGTAGATTAAGCATATTATTAAATTATAAAATATCATACTATAGTTATATAATATAACAAGCTGTTAACAAAATTATAATTATTGATAATTAATCTATAATAGTATCACAAATGTAGGATCATACTATACATGTAAAAATTGACACTGCATATTGTGTATATATTTTCACGTGAGATATCATTTATAGTTGATTCAAATTTGCAATTGTGAATTTCAATTTATATTATATTATATAATATTATATTAGAGAATCAATTGTAGTATATAGTATCATATTAATTGAGTTTGTTTATAGCAATAAATATTCTTTGCTTGCAACAGCATATTGTATTCTTATTTTGTAAATGTAATATCACGTGGCCAAGGTCTAACTAATTTTAAGTGTATAACTAGAGAACAAATCTCAGCCACACATCTTAATACTCCAAATTAATCCTATGGTTTAAACAAACTTTCAAATTTTTATGAGAAAATACTTGTCTAAGGGCATTTTGGGAATTCAATATTTCAACATGAATTAATCAAATTTATAATCATCCATCGTGAGTTTATCGTCAAAATCTTCCCAAATCATTCTCCAATCTGAACCAAATTTAGCTTAGGATTTCTTCCAAAAATATGAAATTCCCGATCTGAATCAAATTCAAGCGCGATTTCTCAGATCTGAACCAAATTCAGCTTCGTTCTGATTGAATTCAAGCGCGATTTTCTCAAATCTGATTGGATCGATCAGCGCGAATTAGTTTGGATCGATCAGCGTGATTTGATTCTGATTGAATTCATCACAACTGATCAAATTCGCTCCGGATTAACCAACGCAATTTGATTCCTTCATCGCGACGTCTGGACTCCTTCAAATGGATTCAATTCCGATACATTCATCGGAAGATTATTTCGATTCTGATTCCTCTTCATCGGGAGAGGAAGGAGAAACTGAATCTAAAGGTAATTATCAATTATTATCAATTAAGTGTTGTTGCTCAGCATGATTAGATCGTGTATGATGTGAAAAAACGTTAGAGTGAACTATATGTGACGAACAGTGAAGTAAATATGCTCTATATTGAAGTAAATATTGTTTGTATTGAAGTATATTATTCATTACAGTGAAGTATAACATAATTAAAGTGAAGTATTCCAGTGTTAGCGTAAAGTGTTTGTGATTCATGGTTAAAGTGAAGTAAAACATGGTTAGAGTGAAGTATTCATGTGTTATAGTGAAGTGTCTGTCATCTATGATTGTAGTGCTCTGTTTTTCCATTCAGTGAAGTAAAACATGGTTAGAGTGAAGTAAAAGATGGTTAGAGTGAAGTAAAACATGGTTAGAGTGAAGTGTCTGTCATCTATTCTTGCAGTGCTCTGTAATTCCATTTCAGTGAAGTAAAACATGGTTAGAGTGAAGTAAAAAATGGTTAGAGTGAAGTGTCTGTCATCTATTCTTGCAGTGCTTTGTTTTTCCATTTCAGTGAAGTAAAACATGGTTAGAGTGAAGTATTCTAGTGTTATAGTGAAGTTTCTGTCATCTATGATTGTAGTGCTCTGTTTTTCCATTCAGTGAAGTAAAACATGGTTAGAGTGAAGTAGTCCATGGTTAGAGTGAAGTAAAACATGGTTAGAGTGAAGTAAAACATCTGTGTAGTGCTTTGTTTTTCCATTTCATTGATGTAAAACAAGGCTAGAGTGAAGTATTTGTCATCTATGCTTGTAGTGCTTTGTTTTTCCATTTCAGTGATGTAAAACATGGTTAGAGTGAAGTATATTTTTGCTCACAGTGAAGTATATATTTCTTACAGTGGTTTACGTACCAAAATGTCCCGATGATTTGAAACCAAAAATTGGACAAAGTTTCATGACCCTTGATCGTGCATTGGACTTCTACAACAATTATGCTCGATATGTTGGGTTTGACACCCGTAAGAAGGGATCAAAAAAGGAAAAAGATGTCATTACTTGGATTTATGTGGTGTGTAGCCGAGAAGGTACAAAGCAAAGAAAAAATGAACAACATGAGGTGAAACGCAAGCGTTCTTCTATTAAGTGCTTTTGTAATGCTAAAGTGTCTTGGAAGTTTTTTATGGGTGTTGGTTATGTTATACAAAGTTTTGTTGAAGAACATAATCACGAGATGGTTGAGGAACGCCATAAGCGTTTTATGAAGTTGAACCGCAATTTGGATTTAGTCCATCAGAAATTCATACTTGATTGCGCTAATGCAAATATCGGTCCAACTTTAAGTTTTAGCTTACTCAAGGAAGTACTTGGTGGATTAGATTATGTAGGGTGTACTGTTTTAGAAGTACGCAACTACAGACGCGACCTTAGAGCATACGTGGAAGGAGCTGATGCACAAATGCTATTAAATGAGATGCGCAGGAAAAAGGAACTTTGTGGAGCATTTACATATGAATTTGAGGTCAACTCAAAGGATAGACTGACACGTTTGTTTTGGTGTGATCCAACTGCCAAGAGAAATTATCATATGTATGGTGATATTGTTTCTTTTGATACGACATACTCAACAAATAGGTACGTGCACACTAATTACATTCACATGCCTTGTTCTTTATTGAGCATTTAGTGAACTACAATAAGCTTACAGTGAAGTATATTGAGCATGGCTTATATTGTACTGTTTTTATTCATTTTAGTGAAGTATAATGAGCATTTAGTGAACTACAATATTTGCTTACAGTGAAGTGTATTGTGCATGCTTGTATTGCTTTGTTTTTCCAGTTCAGTGATGTAAAACATGCTTGTAGTGAAGTATTCCAGTGTTAGAGTGAAGTGTCTGTCATCTATGATTGTAGTGCTTTGATTTTCGATTGCAGTGAAGTAAAACAAGGCTAGAGTGAAGTATTCCAGTGTTAGAGTGAAGTGTCTGTCATCTATGATTGTAGTGCTCTGTAATTACATTTCAGTGAAGTAAAACATGGTTAAAGTGAAGTAAAACATGGTTAGAGTGAAGTGTCTGTCATCTATGATTGTAGTGCTTTGTTTTTCCATTTCAGTGAAGTAAAACATGGTAAGAGTGAAGTAAAACAAGGCTAGAGTGAAGTATTCCAGTGTTAGAGTGAAGTGTCTGTCATCTATGATTGTAGTGCTCTGTAATTCCATTTCAGTGAAGTAAAACATGGTTAGAGTGAAGTAAAACAAGGCTAGAGTGAAGTGTCTGTCATCTATGATTGTAGTGCTTTGTTTTTCCATTTCAGTGAAGTATTCCAGTGTTAGAGTGAAGTATTCCAGTGTTAGAGTGAAGTGATTATTATTTATGTCTTATAGTGATTTTAACATGTAGGTACTGCATGATATTTGCTCCATTTACGGGCAAGGATAATCATGGTCGCCCTGTGACATTTGCTGCTGGCCTTTTATCCAAGGAAAGTGCCGACTCCTTTTCATGGTTATTTAAACAATTTGTGAAATGTATGGGTGTGGCTCCAAAGCTAATCGTAACCGACCAAGATTTAGGAATGAAAGTTGCTATTGCAGAGGTTCTTCTTAGTACGAGACACAGGTGGTGCATGTGGCATATAATGAATAAAGTTGCTGACAAATTGCCAAAGAACATGCTTGGTAGTGAAGAACTAAAGAAGGAATTGAATGCATGTGTTTGGTCGGAGTTGATAGAGCCTGATGCATTTGAAGAATCTTGGCATGCTATAATGGAAAGATATGGGCTGGCCAATAATGACTGGTTTTCATCAATGTTTGCATCTAGAAAGTTTTGGGTTCCAGCCTTTTTCCGTGATTTTCCGATGAGCTCGTTGATAAAGACAACATCTTTGTCTGAATCACAGAATAGCTTCTTTAAAAGGTACTCAAAGTGTCGGGCTAACCTTATGCTATTTTATATGAACTATAACCATGCTTTGGAGGCTCAGAGAAGTAATAGCGCAAAGCTTGAATACTATGATTCAACAAAAGTGCCTATATTGCGAACAGAATTGGAAATTGAGAAACATGCGTCAACAATATATAGTGGTAGTGCTTTTAATGCAATTCAAGAGGAGATAGTTTATGCATGTTTCTCTTTGTCTTGTTCAACTCTAGGAATGTCTACCAATAGAGAGAATGAAGTATATAACATAAATGACAAGGATTCAAACTCATGGACAGTGACTTACTCCATTGGCGATGACACCTATTTGTGTGGATGTAAAAAGTTTGAGAGACTTGGTCTATTGTGCAGCCATATACTTTGTGTGTTGAAATATAAGTTTGTTAAGTTGATACCCGAGAATTTGCGTGGATGGAGATGGTTGAAGTCACAGTTTGTGAAGCCAATACATGGAGGCTTTTGTGATGATGAAGAAATACTCTCTGTTGTGGACGAGAAGAAGATTGCATTTAAAAACTTGTATGCATTATTCTTTGAAATAGCACAAAGTATTGAAGGGAACATTGACCAAATCAATGCATTTACTGCAATTATTGAAGAAGGTAAGAAGCAGCTTCTCGGAAGTGTTGTTCTGTCTTCGACAGAGAAGAGAGCATTGATTGAGAATTTCTATGGCTCACAAGTTCCAAACATTATTGAAGTTCATCCTCCTAATGTTGTCAGTACAAAGGGAAGTGGTAGTAGGAGAAAATCCAAGAAGGAGTCGGCAATGAAGTTAGCAATGAAACCAGGCCGAAAGTGTGGAAATTGTCATGTGATTGGACACCATGATTCCAGGAACTGCAAAAAGGTGAATGAGAAGGCAAAACAGAGGCAGTGAGTATTTGGAAAGAAACAGTTCACTTTGTAGCCTTTTTAGAGCACCAATGACTCATTTTTATTACACTTTTGAGTGATTTTTATCTCAATTCAAACTTTGTTTTTATGTTAAGCTCAATTGCGAATAAATTCAATTTTATTTGTGTTCGTTTTACTGCTTACAAGTCTTTAGTTCGCTTATTACATGTTTTGGTTCATTTATAGTGATGTAATATTGATTATCGTGTAATAAACAAGAATAGATGACAAATACTTCACTCTAACATTGGAATACTTCACTCTAGCCTTGTTTTACATCACTGAAATGGAAAAACAAAGCATTACCATCATAGATGACAGACACTTCACTCTAACACTGGAATACTTCACTCTAGCCTTGTTTTACTTCACTCTTACCATACTTTTACTTCACTGAAATGGAAAAACAAAGCACTACAAGCATAGATGACAGACACTTCACTCTAACCATGTTTTACTTCACTCTAACCATGTTTTACTTCACTGAAATGGAATTACAGAGCACTACAATCATAGATGACAGACACTTCACTCTAACACTGGAATACTTCACTCTAACCATGTTTTACTTCACTGAAATGGAAAAACAAAGCACTACAAGCATAGATGAGACACTTCACTCTAACCATGTTTTACTTCACTCTAACCATGTTGTACTTCACTCTAACCATGTTTTACTTCACTGAAATGGAATTACAGAGCACTACAAGCATGGATAAACAGACACTTCACTCTAACACTGTAATACTTCACTCTAGCTTTGTTTTACTTCACTCCAATGATGTGCATTGTGTATATAGTGAAGTATATTGTGCATATAGTGAACTATATTGTGCATATAGTGAAGTAAATAGCTCGACAGTAAATAGGAACTAACTATTGAATTTAAATGAAGTTTTGTACAATAGTTCATGAACGCTTGAAGTTTACAATCATGTTTTCCACATCTATGTCCATGTTTTTCTCACATTCTTTATAATGCTTTGATGTTGTTACCATGTTTTTTAATGACTCATGGTTTATTTCTGACAACATTAATGCGCTGCAATACTTTGCTCTTAGTCTTTGGAGTATTCCCTTGCTCCTTGTAGATAATCCACATTTCCAATCTTGTTCCCGCTCACCATAATAACATTCCATATGTCTCATCAAAAAAACTCCACAATCTTCTGCATTTGATGTTGTTCTCCAAGACATTTTTAGCCTCTTTATGGTAACATCCTTTATTGATTTGCATTGCACGTGATAACCCATTTTTGTCAAATAATGACAAAAATACATTCTCTGCAATATATTATCATGAATATCAGAGGTAGTTCACTGTAAAGAGTATTCTAGTTCACTGTAATCACAAAATACTTCACTATATATCATGTATACTTACCACAGTTTCAGGTATGCTACCATAATTGATTGTGATGTCCTCATCACTACCATTCTTTGAATTGTCAATCACCACTATGCTTTTAGTGCTAAATCTAAAGCATATGGTGTAGTAATGTTCCGCAGCACAAATTGGAAAGAACACCTACAAAGATGATAACAATTTCAGAATAAAAACAACAGTGAATATAACAAAGAATCTTTTATATTCAATATTTACCAAATCTACGTCGACCCACTTGAAATACGGAATTTGTTTAATCTCATCTTCTAGATTGCTACAGAATCTATCAATTGTGGTGTTGATGTCCGCCCCATCAGGCCGTTGTACAACTGTATACAGCTGAAAGATGAGACAAGTCAAATCTGGATATAAATAATTCACTATAGTGAACATATAGTGAAGTAAACATGCTTTATAATGAACATATACCATCAGTTCATTTTTCAAAATTTATACTATTCTTACACATAGGTATGTTGTAAAAAACAGGCGCCTCGATGAAGATAGAGCCCTGTATTCTTCCATGTTATTCAAATAAGATGCCCACGCGTTGATCACACCCACTTCTACTAGCTCATGCGGCAACAGTGAACAAAATTCTCTTTTTGTTACAATTACAACATCATCATCATACAATATGTTGTCCCTGTTCAAACATGTATGTGTGTTAAGATTTCTTTTGTATATTTTTTCTTCTAAATAAGAACTATAATATAAATCTTACTCATTTAATTTAGGTGTTGTCATAATCCAAAAAAATATTTGTGACTCTTGCAAGGTAAACTTTGTTTTTGCCTGAACCATTCTTTCATAGAATGGAGATCGCAGAGCAGCGGCTTTTCTCTTCTCAGCTTTTGAACGTATTGCCATTTGTTCAATCCTAGCACTTGCCTGTCAGGGCAAGAATGAGATGAAAACTTCACTATATTGTTTATATACTTCACTTTATAAGACATATAGTTCACTGGATGTGTATTTTTACATTACTGAAATAGAAAAATAGAGCAAGTTTTACTTCACAATAACCATGTTTTACTGAAATGGAAAAAAAAGCACTACAAGCATGGATAAACAGACACTTCACTCTATACTGGAACACTTCACTCTGGAACACTTCACTCTAACACTGGAATACTTCACTACAAGCATGTTTTACATCACTGAAATGGAAAAACAAAGCACTACAATCATAGATGACAGACACTTCACTCTAACACTAGAATACTTCACTCTAGCCATGTTTTACTTCACTGAAATGGAAAAACAAAGCACTTTAAGCATGGATGACAGAGACTTCACTCTAACACTAGAATACTTCACTTTAACCATGTTTTACTTCACTGCAATCGAAAATCAAAGCACTACAAGCATAGATGACAAACACTTCACTCTAACCCTTGAATACTTCACTCTAGTCATGTTTTACTTCACAATAAGCATTTTATCAATTCTTACAATATCCGG
>NW_025952122.1:0-12000 GCF_023119035.1 Salvia hispanica
AGGATTCATTCTTGTTTTTCCTAGTAAATATCCCTTTGCTACGTAACCAGTGTGTGTATGAAGTAATTTAAATTTGCAAGTCCGAGTTCTAGTATAATATTAAGAAAATTAAGCCTAACAAGATATCAAAAGCAAACATTCTAAGAAATTATTTATTTTGGTAAAAATGAATTAACGAAAAAATTGCGACAAGTGATATACTAGAGCAAACATTTCCGAAAATATTTTCGTGACCGTAACCAAAAAACTTATTCAAAGCCAAATAAAGCTAGTACTATTATTTTCCAATAATTTATACATCTATCTCTCAAAATTAAGTTCCTCAACTCCATCTTTTTTTTTTTTTATGATCTCAATTTCCTCTCTTTACCTATAATTGTAATTGTAGGGATCAGATTAGGGTCGGATTCACTAATTACCAAGACCTCTTTGTTCTTGTACAAGAGAGCTCAGCCAAACTCTCACCCACGCGGCTGATCCATACTTGTCCTCAAGTATAAAGACAAGAAGAAAAGAAGAATAAGGCGAATTTCAAGCATGGTTATCCCCTTGACCGACTCTACAGACTCTAGACAAAACTCCTACACCTAGACACAACTGAGGCAAAGCTAGACACTAAAACAAAGAGTACATAATCACATAGGATGAAAACATATAAACACATATGCATGAACTGGTTTCAACTTTTAGGCAACCGTCCCCACAAGATTAAGATCAATCCAACAGGCTGCACTCCTCCAAATAGGCCCTTTTCTCCCCTCTACCTAGCCAATCTGTCAGCTCGTCAAGATAGCCTTTTACTTCCCCAATTGTTAGATTCACTCGATCGCTCATTCCTTACCAGGGATGTTAGGACCGATTCTCTCTTAAGTTATTGCCAAACCACTGAAACCTCGGGTTATGAGAATTCCTCCTTCTATCCTCCGTCACTATCCCCCCCTTTTTTTTTTTTTTTTTTTTTTTCTTTCTGGACTTCGTCCAGCTTATACCTCCTTGATTTCCTGGACTTCGTCCAGCTTATACCTCCTTGATTTCCTGGACTTCGTCCAGCTTATACCTCCTTGATTTTTTTCTCTCTTTTTATTTCCTCCTCTGGACTTCGTCCAGCTTATACCTCCAGATTTTATGATTATATATTTTCTCCTTTCCCCCTTTTTTATTTATATTTTTTTTTTTTTCTTCTCTTTTCCTTCAGCATTCAGTGGCAGACTTTTGACATATGTTAGCTCTAAGTGTTATCACAGGCTTATAACTCACCTCTAGAGTAGGGCTTCACAACTGAGCAAGTAAAGGCATTTACTATCGTTCTCGCTTCATTCAGATTGGTTCGGCTTACTAAAGAATCAGGCTTCTAAGTTGGAATACCTCCTATTTTCAATTGCTCTCCCTAAGGGAATCTGCCGTATTATATCCACTAGTTCATGCGACACACCCCTAGACCTACGACTCCTCAAAGCATAATAACACTGCATTGATTCCTCTCCCCCTCCCACTTCACTCAAGCTTGTCCTCAAGCCATCGTCGTGAAGGGGGGAAAACAGAGAATTCAATGCAGAATTAAACAACAATTTCACTTCTCACACTTAGACCGAGCAACGGGCTAAGTGGGAGAAGAATAAACCAACAGAAAACATAGAACTTCTCACACTTAGACCAAGCATTGGGCTAAGTGGGAGAAGATAGCATAAAACACAGCAACGCATGGAAATAAAACACAGAAAAAGAAACACAAAAACTAAAATTTACTTGGTCTGGGGAAATTGCTCATTTCTGGGGCTGGCTCCCGCGAGAGCCAGACGGTGGTGGAACACTGGGGCGGTTTGTTTTCACTTTCTTCTTCGCTGGTTGCTCCAGCTCTTCCTTTCCTTCTGCAGCTTGATCGAGTCCTGGTTTCCTCATTAGCATTTTCGTCCTCGGTGGATTTGGAACTTTCTCGGGAATAGTCGGGGTGGTCAACTGCTGGAATGGCTTGATCGAGGGACTGCTGTGGATGATCTTCTGTGCCTCGCCACTTGACCCAGGAGTCGACTTCGACTGGGTCAAGGGAAGCGTCTGATGCAGCCATTTCAACATCCGCGTAGATATCTCCACAGCTTCCGCCACTCTTTCACTTTGTTTGGCACATTTCGTGGCCAAATCTGCTACGTTGCTGCTCAGAACTTTTACTTCTTCCCGACTCCCATTGAGTTCCTTCCGTATTCCCCCGAGTTCCTTCATCATCTCCTTTTTCATCAGTTGCATTTCCTTTTTCATGTCCTGCACCTCCTTCCTAAGCTCTTCCACCTCTTCACTTGGCATGGCCTCCTCAGCTTCCTCCGGCTCCGCCTTCGCTTTATCTCCCAGCGAATAGAAGTAAGTCTTGTTGCCTTGAGTTTGCAACAAGCCCTTGTTGAAGAAGTAGTCTACGCTGAAAACCTCTGGGCGGTCGCACATCACGACCTCGGGAGCAAGCTCGGCGATCTTCACCTCAATGTTTCGTTGCAGGTAGGCGCCGATGAGGTGGCAAGTATACATGTGGCGTGAGGGATTGCTCGTCATCTGGTGACAGGCCTGAGCCAGCCAATATCCCAAATGTACCTTGATGCCATTGGCCATGCACCAAGTGAAATATAGGTCGGTGGTTGTAAGAGCGGCATTTGCTGTCCCCATCAGATTGTAGCTGATAAAAGTTTGGGCGAAACGAAGGATGCGGTCTTGGATATGAGAGGCCTTCGAGTAGCTTGACTTGAATGCACCCGCTTGAGAGTGAGTGAGCGACTCCCATGCTGACTGCACATTGAAACCGGGTGTGTGCTTTGGTAGCCCAATCATCCTCTCGTTCCACTCCCCTTCATCATCCTCCTCTGGAGTGAGCACCCCCATACGGAGTGACCATTCTCTGATGCTAATCTCATGTTCTTCGTTGAACATCCGGAAGGTAATGGAGTCTGCATCCAAGTCAGTAGTGTTTTTAAACCGAAAGGTGGAGAAAAACTCCCTCGCCAGATCCACCGGAACCTTTACTCTGCTATGCTGCAGCAGCCACTCAAAACCAATTGAGGAAATGCAAGCACAGAACTCTTCGTCGCTTGCAATCTTTACTAGTTCCTTCGGCCGATATTGCTTCCCAGACTTCGTCATCTTTCCCGTGCCACACCTTTCCTTGTAAATAGCGGCCCTCTTCGGATCGTCGAACTTCCTCATAGCTTGCAACAATTTTTTCGTTAACAACACCTTCGGGCGTCCAGCGATAGGCTCCTCCTCCACTTCCTCAGAGTTTGTAAGCTTAGAGAGAGAATGACAGTAGAGAGAGGGAGGAGCAAGTTGCAGGCATGACATCAGCGACCGTACTCCTCCATAATTGTCGGCATTTTGAATTTCAAATTATAACTTCCCTCCTCAACTGCTCCTTCATGCACTCTTCCTCTAATTGATTCCCTTGACCGCGACCTAAAAAAATATGAAGACCCCAGACTCCTGGGTCAAGGTTAAAGTACGAGACATAAATCCCCTTTGAGTTTGGGTCTTCGAAAATATTTTTGGAAATTTTTGAATTTTTATTTTGTTTGGATTTTCTTTGTCTTCTAAAGCAATTAAACTATGTACAATTACCTTTGAATATTCTCGAATCCCCTGGATCAGTGTGTAAAAACATAACATTTCCCTTGACCCAGGAGTTCATCGAGAATATTCCTTTGTCTGGCTAAGTGATAACTGAGAGCGCACGTAGTGGTATTTCCTCCACTACGCATAGCTCAGAATTATCCCTATAGACTTTCAATCTATGGCCATTAACAAGAAAAGGGACCGAGTTAGGAGCACTTCCCTGGATTTCCACTGCTCCGTGTGCGCGGAGGCCAACGATGGTATATGGACCTACCCACTTTGACTTCAACTTCCCTGGCATTAGCTTGAGTCTGGACTGAAATAGAAGTACTTTCTGCCCCACCTGAAGTTCCTTGACCCGGAGGTTCTTGTCGTGCCAGAGCTTCGTTCTTTCCTTGTACCACATTGCTGAATCGAATGCCTCTAGCCGTAGTTCCTCCAGCTCCTGTAATTGCAGCTTCCTTTCTTCTTCACATGCCACAGACTTCATATTCATTTCCTTAATGGCCCAGTATGCCTTGTGCTCCACTTCCACGGGTAAGTGACACATTTTCCCAAACACCAACCTATAAGGTGACATCCCGATTGGTGTCTTGTAAGCAGTTCTATACGCCCACAAAGCATCGTCAAGGCGTTTACTCCAATCCTTCCTTGTGGTGTTAACTGATTTTTCCAAAATACTCTTTATCTCCCTATTAGAGACTTCAGCTTGCCCATTCGATTGGGGGTGATATGGTGTAGACAATCTATGATGCACGCCGTATTTCCTCATGAGCGCTTCTATAGTGCGGTTGCAGAAGTGTGTTCCTTGATCTGAGATAATCGCTCTAGGAACTCCATATCTGCTGAAAATGTTTGACTTCAGAAACTTGGCCACCTCTTTAGACTCACAAGTGGGCGTAGCCTTCGCCTCTATCCATTTGGAAACGTAGTCTACAGCGACCAATATGTAAGCATTTCCGTACGACGACGGAAATGGGCCCATAAAATCCATCCCCCAAACATCGAAAATTTCGCAGATCACTATGGGCACTTGGGGCATCTCATCTCGTCTCGAGATTCCCCCTGTCTGTTGACACCTTTCGCAGCATTGACAGTATTCAAAGGCATCCTTGTTCAATGTAGGCCAGTAGAATCCACTGTCTAGAACTTTCCTTGCGGTTCTCCTTGGTCCGAAATGCCCTCCACACGCCAAGGAGTGACAATGATGGAGTACATCTCTTTGTTCCCATTCAGGAATGCAACGTCGAATTATCTGATCTGCACACATCTTCCAAAGATAAGGATCATCCCAGAAGTAATATTTGGCTTCGCTTTTAAGCTTCATCTTCTGGGCCCGGGAGGCTTCCTCTGAACTTGGCACCTCTCCCGTGACCAAGTAATTTGCCAGGTCTGCGTACCATGGTTCTGCGTTACGTACGCGCTTTCCTCGATCAGATTCTCCTGGACCGGTTAAAACTAAGACAGATTCCCAGCTTATCGGTCTAGGTGGTTCGTCCATATAGTACAAATGCTCTTCGGGAAAAACATCGGGAATAGCCTCGTCCGTATCTCCTTGATGAATTCTACTCAAGTGGTCAGCCACTCGATTCTCTGTTCCTCTTTTGTCTCTTACTTCCCAATCAAACTCCTGTAGAAGTAGGACCCATCGAATTAGCCTTGGCTTTGATTCTTTCTTAGCTAGCAAGTACTTTATTGCTGCATGATCAGTGAAAACAATAACCTTTGACCCAAGAAGATAAGGGCGGAATTTTTCGAACGAGTAGACGACAGCCAACATTTCCTTCTCCGTAGTATCGTAATTCTTCTGAGCTTGATTTAGTGTCTTGGACGCATAGAAAATTACGTAGTTTTTCCCATCTATCTTCTGCCCTAGGACGGCTCCCACAGCGAAATCGCTCGCGTCGCACATTATCTCAAAAGGGTGATTCCAGTCCGGTGCCCTGATAATTGGTGCGGACACTAGTCTCTCCTTGAGCAATTGAAATGCCCTCTTGCATCCCTCATCAAACTCGAACTCCACATCGTTGTGCAGCAAATGAGTGAGTGGTTGCGCAATTTTTGCAAAGTCCTTGATAAACCTTCGATAAAACCCTGCGTGACCGAGGAATCCTCTAACTTCCTTTTGATTTGTAGGGTAAGGTAGCTTTGCAATCACTTCCACCTTTGCCTTGTCCACTTGTATTCCTCTTTCAGAGACCACATGACCTAAAACAATCCCCTCAGTTACCATGAAGTGACATTTTTCAAAATTCAGAACTAGATGTTTCTCTTGACATCTTTGCAGCACTAGGTCAAGGCTGGCTAAACAAGTGTCAAATGAGCCTCCATATACAGTGAAATCATCCATGAATATCTCGATGCACACCTCTAGTAGATCCGAAAAAATACTCATCATACAACGTTGGAATGTCCCTGGTGCATTACATAGACCAAATGGCATCCTTCGGTAGGCATAAGTTCCAAAAGGGCATGTAAATGTGGTCTTTTCCTGGTCCTCTGGGTTCACGAAAATCTGGAAATAACCGCTATATCCGTCGAGGAAACAGAAATACTGTTTGCCAGCCAGCCTCTCTAGCATCTGGTCAATGAATGGTAAAGGAAAATGATCCTTTTTGGTGGCTTCATTTAGTTTCCTATAGTCGATGCACATCCTCCATCCAGTGACCAGTCGAGTAGGCACCAACTCGTTCTTGTCATTCTTCACCACTTGTATTCCAGATTTCTTCGGTACCATGTGAACCGGACTGACCCACTCGCTATCTGGAATAGAGTATATGATTCCAAGGGACAGTAGTTTCAGAACTTCCTTGAGCACTTCCTCCCTCATGTTTGGATTCAGTTTCCTTTGTGGATCACGCCGAGCCTTTGCCCCTTCCTCTAGTCTGATGTGGTGCATGCAAAGATCAGGGCTAATTCCAACTAGGTCAGAAAGTGTCCACCCTATGGCCTTCTTGTTCCTCCTTATTACTTCCAGCAGCGCACTCTCTTGGTCTTCAGTCAAGCGGCTGTTAATTATCACTGGACAAGTTTCTCCTTCCTCCAGGTATGCATACTTTAAATTTTCAGGCAAAGTTTTCAACTCCTTCTTCGGTGTGATGGCTTCCTGAGGTAAAGGGTTCTCCGCCTTACTTCTTGGCGCCATTTCCTCTAGATTCGCTCCCTCGTCTGGGCTCTTCTCCTGAACAGATCTGGCTGATTGGAATGATAGTGGCTGGTGGCAGAATGCCATGATCGCTTCATTGATCTGATCATCTGTCAAGTCCTGTGTGAAAAAAGTTTCACACCATCCTGTCACCTCCTTTTCTACAGTCTGGCTCAGCTCCGAATTGTCAAACTGTTCCTGCATTAGTTCAGTCTCAAGATATTCTTGGACTAGGGGGTTAATTACATCTACAACATGCAAGTTTTCAACATCAAGCGGTTTTTTCATAGCTTCTTCAATGTTGAAGGTGTATTTCTCCCCATGATAGTCCAGGCATATGGTTCCATCAAACACATCAATAACAGTCTTCGCGGTGCGAAGGAAGGGTCTCCCCAGTAACACCCCACTAGACTCAGCAGATTCATTACCCCTCATTTTTATCACATGAAAATCAGCTGGGTATAGGAAATCATGCACTCTGACTATGACATTTTCCAATACTCCCTCAGGCGATATGCATGTTCTATCGGCCAACTGAATCACTACTTTAGTATCGACCAAACTGACTCCCACCAATTTTTTATATATTGACAGCGGTAGGACATTTATCGAAGCACCTAGATCACACATGGCATGCTCAATTTTAATATCACCTATAGAAATAGGAAGAGTGAACATACCTGGATCTGTACACTTTGACGGCATCCTCCTCTTTTGTATCACGGCGGATACATTTTCTCCTATAACAATCTTCCCATCAGGTTTGGTTTTTCCTGCTATGAATTCCTTGATGAACTTGCTGAAGGTGGGTATTTTCAGAGCCTGCAAAAAGGGTAGGTTAATCTCCAGCTTACTAAATATTTCCACAAGGTCCTCAGTATCATCTTTCTTTTTCTTGGCTTCTCCTCGATATGGGAATGGTTTGGGTCGCTTTACTGCATTCGTGGAACTCCCTGCTGGGGCTGCACCTGTCTCCCTGCTTCCCTCTTTAAGTTCCAACTCAGGTTCTGGATCAAGGAAAAATGGGTCACTTAGTCGAGGCATAGATCCCCTTAAATCTCCCTCCTGGAGGTCATCCTGTATAGGAATTTCTCTGAGTCCAGGATCATCTCCTCGAGACTTCTGATTCCCCTTTTCTCCGTTCATCTGTGAGGGTGTCTCCTCGTTTATCACTTGCTTCGGTCCTTCATAGCCTTTCCCCGATCTCAAGGTAATTTGACTAATATTTGCTCGGTCTGGTGGTTTGACAGTGGCAGGCAATTTCCCTTCATTTCCCCGCATTTCGTTCAGCGACGTGGCCAACTGGGACATCTGCTTTGCCAACATGTCCATGGCAGACTTCTGCTCCTGCTGGGCATCTTGAATTTTGTGCACCACGTCATTGTTAGCCTGCATGTTATTCTGCATGTGTTGTTGGAAATTTACCAGGTCATGCACCATGTCATCAAGATTCCGCTGTGGTCGGAAACCTTGAATTGAACTGGGATTAAATCCTTGATTTTGATTGGTTCCAACCACCTGGTTCTGGCGAAAATTTCCCTGACCTCCTTGATTATTGTTGTACTGGGTTGCTGGACCTGGGTGACTCTGTTGGAAATTTTGATTGTTTCCTGAATTGTTCCTCTGATGCGGTGGCACATAAGAATTCCCTTGGTTGCTCTGGTTCCTGTTGTTCCAGTTATGCTGATCCCCTTGGTTACGGAAATTCCAGTTGTTCAGCCCCTCTTGCTGCTTCCCTGCCCAGTTAGAATTATGCTGTGGTCCTTCCTGATTCCGGCTGGGCCATGTCTGCTGGTTCTCCGCTGGACCTGGGTGTTGTGACTGTGGTTGTTGGTTCCCTTCAGCCCATCTGAAACAAGGATTGTCCCTCCATGGTGCCTCCTTAATCTTCCACTGGTTCCAGTTGGTATTTTGATTACTTTGATTCCAATTCCCCATTGCATTCACTTGAGCTTGGAAATCTCCATCGAGTGAGGGATTATTGTAAAATTGAAGCTGATGTTCCTCTTGACCTGGGTTTTTTTCCTTATCAGTCGACCCAGGGGTATTTTTCTTTTCAATGGCATTTAGCAGTGCCTTCTCCAGTCGATCTATTCTGTCTCTAACCTCTTCTCCTTCTCGTTCCTTAACTGTGTTCGCGGAGCTTCTCCTCATGATAGCACGCGGGCAGTCATACGCCTTCTTCGCGTCGATTAATCTTCCCAGAATCTCGCGTGCCTCGCTTGCCTTATTCTTGGTGAAATTCCCCCCGCTCGAGGAATTCATTAAGTCCTTGGACTCAGGATTTGCCCCTTCGTAGAATAGATAAAATGTTTCAGCCTCCGTCATCCTGTGATTTGGGCAAGCGTCAAGCAGGCCTTTAAACCGAGACCAATATTGGCTTAAAGATTCATCGTAGTCCTGCTTACACTCTTGAATTTCTTTTTTCAAAGCGTTTGTCTTATTGGACGGAAAGAAATAGTCCAGGAACTCCAATTTGAAATCCCTCCATGTGGTGATCGAGTCAGGTGGAAGCCTCAGCAACCAAGTGTTTGCCTCTCCTTTCAATGCAAATGGAATCGCTCGCAGGCGATAGTCCTCCTCGGTAGTTTCGTTAGGCCTTTTCTGGATGCTACATAGCTTACTAAACTCGTTCAAAAACTCATAAGGACACTCATTCCTCCGTCCAGAGAATGTAGGTAAAACGCCCAGCACATTCGTCTTGATCTCAATAGACCGCTGACGTTGATTTGACACTATGGCATGAGCTGGCTCTCCGTCGAGATGTGCAGTTAGCGAACCAATCTCTGGGTCTAGGTCCACTAAGTTTGCCATTACAGACTCCTCTTCCTCCCTTTCCGAATGCTCAGTTTCTGACGACGACCGTGAATCCTCTTTCCCCGATGAATTCCACTCTTCTTCACTCCCTGATTCAAACGGAAATGGATCTACAGTTGACAACCCCGATCTGGTAGTTATGGCGGATGTTGATTCCTTAACTTGCCACTTCAACTGCACGTTCCTTGACCAAGATGGGTTGCTCCAGATTCCTGACCTTGAGCCCTTGCTCATAAACTGCCAAAAGCGAAATTCAAAAGATTAAAACTATTTACACCAAATCTCTAAACACATAAACAAACTACGCCATCCATCCCCGGCAACGGCGCCATTTGAAGAGTTGATTTTCTTGCTTGCTGTATCCTATCAATTTCTAATTACACACTTCCTAGATCCAGTAAATCAACTAGATCACAAGGTCTAGAGACTCACAAGACTGGAAGTCTGGTCGTTGGTACGCAAGCAAACCTTCAAAACCCTCAACCACAGATACTAAACTAGCACAGGGAAGTAGGGATCGATCCCACAGAGATGGACTCGTAAAATACATGCGTAGAGAATTGGAAACTATTTTTGGGTTGGCTGCTGCCACGCATATTTTGGGTTGAGGAATTTAACTAAGTGAATTTGGAAATAAAGTATGCTATGCTAACTGCTAGATCTAGGCAAAAAATGAATTATGTATAAGAACTAAATCAAATCAACTACTAGATCTGGGACTTCTACGAACATCTCTAGACCAAGGAGATTAAAACAAGTGGGGACCAAACTCTGAAAAAGGTAAGTACGGACAGAATCGAATCTGCAGCCTAACTAACTAAAGCATCAACTGAAAATGACTTCATCTTCTTCAACGAACACAAATAAATGCAGAGATCGAGAAAAACAAACTCAGATGTAGATTGGAAACATAATTTTAACGGTAAACGAAACAACGACGGAAATCACACTACTAGACGAAGCAAACCAAGCAGAACAAAATCCCCATAATCTCATGCACAAATTTCACCTCCCCTGTTCAGATCCACACTTCGGATGCTAAATCCACTCCGGATCCAAGCATCCGAACAAAAATCCAACCGAACACAACTTCAATACCACGATTCTCGAATCTCCTAAAATATTCAGCAACAAATTCAAGAGAACATCTCAAATAAACAAACCAAAATAGCAAGCGTCATAATAATCAACACGAAATCCAACTTCATCAAGGCAAATCAAACGTAAACAGAACGGATAAACTGATTCAGCAACAAAACAACAAGCTCGACTTCCAAACGTGAAGTTCGAGACGGAACAGAGTAGTAAACAGAAATTAAGAGAACAATTGTTTCTTCGCCCTCAAGGGACGGTGGTGCACTGATACGTAATTCACGAAAACGAAAACCACCCCAAATTTCCCATTTCCCTAGTGTGTGTGCTAAGAGCGTGACTGTGTGTGGAGTGTAACCGATCTGCCATTCTTGTTGCGCACTCCTTTATTTATAAGCTTCGAGGTGGGGCCCAGCGAGGTATTGATTGACTTGATTGCCCTCAGCTTTTGGCTTCCTTCCTCTAGCTTTTCCTCGTGATTCCGTTCCTGCTCCTCGCTAGATATCCTCCTCCAGCATCTCCTGGATCTAGCGCTACACACACACCTGGCTTAACAAAACTTGTTAGATCCAGCAGAAATGTGATGTTTTTCACTACATAACCAATGCATGAAATTAGCCTTATGGGTAGTTTGGTTCAAGTATATTTTGATGGGCCCATAGCCCATTAGATAAACCAATCGACAGAACGTTGTTTGTCTCAAATAGGGCAGATGGATTCCAATAATTGGTGTAAAGTCTCTTGGGCCAACTACTTTCTGTGGGCCCAATTCATTACTTGAATCTCATTTCCAATAATTATATTCGAATTCGCAAATATCTACAAATATATGACATCTTATCTAATGTAAAAAGGGTGGTTCTGATTTGTGATTTGTGATTTGTGAACGTGTGGCTTAATGCAGGCGTATATTTGAATTTAAAGGTTGTATGGATTGGGTTACGTACGGATGTTATTAACTATGATATTCGATCTTATAAAAGCTAGTTGGAAAAACTCGATTAAAAGTTCTAAATTTGTCATAAATTTTAAGAAATATAAGAAAAAGATAGGAAAAAATAATGGAATGTGGTTATATATGTTTTTTTAATATTAGTTTTATAGTGAAATATGAGTAAAATAAGTAAATGAAAGGTGGACTTGATTACAATTTATGAAAAAAAAATCGAAACTCTTAATAACATACTAACTTAAATGATAAATTGAGACTTATAATAGCGGAAGAACTGAGTAAGTTATAAAGAACAACATACTATATCGTAAAGTCCATCAAATTCTATGATTAGTGGTTCGTCTTTTTGAGTCTTTAGACTGTCTTTAAACGACATTGGTTTGACTGTCTCTTTTGTTATGGATCCGGT
>NW_025952123.1:0-10000 GCF_023119035.1 Salvia hispanica
GGTTATTTAGTTCATTACCATTATAATTATTCGCAAAATTATGCACACAACACATTTCAACTCATTGTTTATTACTTCAGTCCATGAGTTTACCTTCAAGCCGACCAACAAAAGAACTTTACACAAGATTAGCTTTGTCGACCCGCTGCGAATTAGCCACCAGCAAATGATTATATTTCACCCCTAATTGAACTATTTACCCACTGATTGATGAACTAATTACGTAAAAATCAGATCCAAAGTAAGAAAGTATGAAGTAAAGTAGAATTTTGAAAAATATAAAATTTCAATACAGTGTATTACATGAGGCATAATGTTCTGCCGGAATGCAATCGGCGTCTATCTGAAATAGTAAATCGAAGCAATTTTAGTCATAGACTTCAAAATATGAAGTTCAGAAAAACAATATAATATAAACCTTCACCTTCCATTGATGAATTTCTAGTGTCAACTATTTCAAATCACGTGGAGATGTGGAAGTCGGCTGATGGAGATGTTGAAGTTTGCGGATAGAGATGTTGAAATCGACGGATAGAGATGCTGAATTTGTGGTTAATCGACGACTATATATATATATATATATATATATATATATAGGGATGTGATCATATCATAACCCCCAAATCACATAATAACTCTATAACCAAATCTGGACCACACATATTTGATAATCTTGTGGTTGAGATTCAAACTTAGATTTACTTATAAAAAAGGCGCAGAGGGGTAAAAATGTAATTTCCTCATTTAATTTCTGAATTCTACTCCAAACGCGCGAATCACGCTTTCATTCTTTTTGAACTCAATTCTCTCCTTCATCTTCATCTTCACAATTAAGATCGATTCTCTCATCTTCATCTTCCATATTTCTCGCCTATTTTATTTCAACATCTCCAGATTTTCTTCGATTTGTTTCATTATTCCGTATTCTCCAGATTTTGTTTCCATAATTGTGATCGGGAAGATGTTTTCAATTTTGCGTTCTTATTTTCATTGATTACCTCTTCAATTGCTGTGAAAATTTGCTTCGATGGAATCTGTAGCAAATAACGAAGGTAACAATCATTATCTATTACTTAGCTTATTGATTGTGTTCATATTCATGTATTGAATTTGATTTTAGATTAATATTAGTTGTTGATTGGTTTATGTTTCTGATGTACTGAAATTCTTATTTGATTATATTATGTATTGTCGATTATGTGTTAAAATGATACTTTTGGCTTATAAATGTTAGGTTTACTGCATAATATGATAGTTTTGTCGGATAAAATGATATTATGATAAAATGATACTATGATAAAATGATACTATTACTGATTTGTAGGTATGTACATTCCTGTTTGTGATGATAGGTTTACTGCATAACATGATAGTTTTGTCGGATAAAATGATACTATGATAAAATGATACTATGATAAAATGATGCTATTACTGATTTGTAGGTATTTACATTCCTGTTTGTGATGATAGGTTTATTGCATAACATGATATTTTTACTGCATAAAATGATACTTTTAGTGCATAAAATGATATTATGATAAAATGATACTATGATAAAATGATACTTTTACTGATTTGTAGGTATGTACATTCCTGTTTGTGATGATGCTTTGAAGCCAATGATTGGTATGAAATTCAATACATTAGTAGAAGCAGTTGGTTTCTATGAACATTATGCTCGTTCAGTTGGTTTTGGCATTCGTAAAATGGGTAACAAATCAGTTCAAGGTATTACTAAGTGGCAGTATTTGGCTTGCAGCAGACAAGGCTCTAAGAATTTTATACCTGGTCATGCATCCCAATCAACTGAAGTGTCTTTTAAAAAGCGTAGGTGTCGGTCATTTAGGTGTGAATGTCTTGCTAAGCTCAATTTGAGATATTATTCAGATGGCAAGAGCAGAGGATATGAGGTTTATCAGTTTGTTGAGTATCATAATCACTTAATGGTTGCGGATGAGCATAGGCATTTTATGATGGCCAATCGCAATCTGGATCCTATCCATCGGAGGTTTATGGAGGATTGTGGCAGGTGTAATATTGGTCCCACTCTCACATTCAAACTTTTGAAGGAGATAATGGGTGGACCTGAAAATGTTGGATGTGATATTATTGATATTAGAAATGGTTATCGTGATATTATGTCCAATATTGATGGTTCAGATGCTCAAATGATTTTTGATTATATGCGTTCTCAAAAGGAATCATCTGATGCCTTCTATTATGAAATTGAGATAGGATCTCATGGAAAGTTAACTAGACTCTTTTGGGCTGATGCTATTTCAAGACGAAATTATCATATGTTTGGAGATGTAATTTCATTTGATTCAACATACAACACTAACAGGTATATTACTTTTGTTGCTAATAGACATAAAATGATACTTTTTGCTGATTAAATTATATTTCAGTTGATAAAATGATACTTTTTGCTGATAAAATGATAGTCATAGCTGATAAAATGATACTTCTGAATTATATAATGACAAAATGATACTTGCAGTAGATAAAATGATATTTCTTACTAATAAAATGATACTTTTGCTGATAAAATGATAGTTATAGCTGATAAAATGATACTTTTCTATATGCATGAAAATATAATTCATTTTTATGTTATAAAATGGTACTTCTGAATTATATAATGACAAAATGATACTTGCAGTAGATAAAATGATACTTCTTACTAATAAAATGATACTTTTGGCTGATAAAATGATACTCAGAATATACTCATTTTATTCACAGAACCTATCATTTTATTCCCCGAAACTATCATTTTATCATTTTATCATGCAAAAGTATCATTTTATCCGCTCAAACTATCATTTTATGATGCAAAAGTATCAGTTTTCAAATAAAACAGAACCACCAAAAAACATCATCAAACCTATATCATTTTAACCATTTTATGATAAATATAATTCATTTTTATGCTATATTCTGAAGGTATTGCATGATTTTTGCTCCATTCACTGGAAAAGATAACCATTCTAGACCAGTTACATTTGGAGCTGGCTTGTTATCAAGTGAAGGTAGAGAATCCTATTCTTGGTTGTTTGGCTGTTTTGTTCGATGCATGGGGGTAGCACCCAAATTGATTATCACTGATCAAGATTGGGGGATCAAACTTGCTGTTCAACAAGTACTTTTACAAACAAGGCACCGATGGTGTATGTGGCATATCATGGTTAAGGTGTCAGATAAGTTGCCCAAATCTTTACTTGGTAATGAAGATTTCAAAAAAGAGTTGAATGCATGTGTTTGGTCTGATTTGTTAGAGCCTGATGAGTTTGATATAATATGGAATGATATAATGGAACGGTATGGATTAGAAGACGTGCACTGGTTTGGATCAATGTTTGAAGATAGAGAATTCTGGGTTCCTGCTTATTTTCGAGATTTTCCCATGGGGTCGCTTCTTAGGACTACATCGATGTCTGAATCGGAGAATAGCTTTTTTAAAAACTACACAAAGCCACGTGCAAATCTTGTACAGTTCATCAATTTCTTTAATTATGCTGTGGGAGATCAAAGGAATGCCAATTCACGATTGAACTACTTGGATTACTCAACTATTCCTGATTTGTCAACCCAATTGCCTATTGAGAAGCATGCATCTACAATCTACACTGATTCTATTTTCAAACATGTACAACAGGAAATAAGTATGGTATGTGAGATTGTTTCTATAACTACTGTTGAGGATAACATCAAGATGCATCAGGTCAAGGACCAATATGGTAGAACATTGGATGTTAAGTATGATTGTAAGGAAGACACATTCGACTGTAGTTGCAAGAAGTTTTCCAGAATTGGTTTGTTATGTTGTCATATATTTTGTTTGTTGAAGAATAAGTCTGCTAATCTCATTCCTGAGAAATATTTTGGTCGAAGGTGGTTGAAGAGCTCTTTACTAAAGGCAGCACATGGTCTACCATCTGAGGAACAACAACCATTTGAACGTGTGTTCCATTTTTAACCTTATTTGTAAAAATTCTATTTTTCAGTCAGAGAAATGATAGTACTTATTGTAATAATGTTATCTTTTATCTTGCAGATTTGGATGAAAAGCAGGAAGTTAAGAAAAAGTTGTTCTCCAACTTTTATCGATTAGTCCAAAAGTCTGAAGGAAGTATTGATCATTTGTCTTTGTTAAGTGCTGGTCTTGATGATTTGGAACAGCATATATTTGGAAATTGTGCAGCACCTTCAGTCATTGAAAAGAAGAAGATGGTTGAGGATTTTTATGGAATGGCAGTACCTGATGTAATTGATGTACATCCTCCAGACGTTGTTAGTACCAAAGGATCAGCTAGTGGCAAAGTAGCAAAGAGGCAGAGTGCAATAAGGAAAGCAAATAAGCCTCTACGACGGTGTGGTAAATGTCATGAGATGGGTCGTCATGATTCAAGAAATTGTGGTAGAGTCAATGAGAAGACAGATTGAAGCCATTTGATATAGTTTAGGTATTTTTGGTGTATAAAATGACATTTTGGCTGATAACATCATTCTTTTGTTTATAAACTGATAAAATGATACTTTAACCTGAAAAAATGATACTCGCAGCAAATAAAATGACAATAACCTTATAAAATGATGTATAAGCTGGAAAAAATGACATATAAGCTGATAAAATGATACTCTCAACGGATAAAATGATATTTTAATCTGACAAAATGATATATAAGCTGATAAAATGATACTTCTGACTTATAAAATTATAAAATGATACTCGCAGTTGATAAAATGATACTTTCAGCAGATAAAATGATAAAATGATACTTCTGACTGATAAAATGATACTTCTGATAAAATGACATTTTTGTTTAATAAAATGATACTTTGGGCTTATAAAATGATAAAATGATACTTCTGACTGATAAAATGACAAAATGATACTTGCAGTAGATAAAATGATACTTTGGGCTTATAAAATGACATTTTGGCTTATAACATCATTCTTTTGTTTATAAACTGATAAAATGATACTTTAACCTGAAAAAATGATACTTGGAGCAGATAAAATGATAAAATGATACTTCTGACTGATAAAATGACATACTTGCAGCAGATAAAATGATAATTTTGGGTGATTATATTCGAAACCACTATTACAAAACGCTATTATCAAGTCATATAAGTTAGTATACAAGGGGTTCAAATTCTCTGATCATCTTTTCAACATCAATTTCTCCTTTTTTGCTGTCATTCTCAAACTTCTTCTTTATCATTGTAAGTGTCTCAAAAGCCTTCTTGTTAGTATCTCCAATAAGCAATGCTTCAGTATATCTGGCACGGAGTTTTATGAAAGACTCTGTTCCCTTCTTCGTTAAACCCGAATTCCAGTTACGAACAGGACCACCCATGTAAGTCTCCAAATGGCGCATCACATAAATTCCACAGTCAACTTTATTTGTATCGTTCTGCCATGGCATATTCATGTATCTGGTTTTTGACAGTTTGACAGTTCTTCCCATTGATGGATTGACTCCATTTCCAAGATAAGTTCGGAAGAAATTTCTCTATTCAAATAACACAAAACATACATGAGGTTGATTAAAAATTATATTATGTTCCATACTGAATTATATTCAATGCATTTTAACTAATAAATATTGAATGCATTTAACTAAACATACCAGAGTACTTGGTGCATCTTCATATTTCTTCTCAAGTAAATCTTCACTAACCAGAGAATTGTCAATCACATCCATCATTTGCATTTTGAGATTGAAGCAGATGATATAATAATGTTCATACGCCCAGATCGGAAAGAATATCTAATTTTCAAAACATTATATATAAATGTCATTTTCAAAAATATAGGTATGTTGTTCTGTAAGGGATGTGATCATATCATAACGCATATTTATGATGATAACCTAATAACCCTCATTTTATGGAAGAAAAGTATCATTTTATAGAACAGAATATCATTTTATGGACGAAAAATATCATTTTATCATGTATAAATATCATTTTTAGTAAAAATGATACTTTTGACCCATAAAATGATAGGGTTATTAGTCTGTCAATAACAATTTATATTTTTTTTTAATGAAAGCATGACAGAGTTGATACCATAATAACCACTGTCATGGAGGATATCCACAGAGATGATGAAGTTTTAAAACAGAGAGAAGAAAATTTGAATAAGGAGAAAGTGGTTTCTCAAGAAGATGATGAAGTTTTAAAACAAAGAGAAGAAAATTTGAATAAGGACAAAGGGAAGAAGATGGTTTCTCAAGATCCTCCAATGGAAAAGGAGAAAGTGGTCAGAACAACAAAGAAAATTGTTGAAGCAATGTGCTCTCCCTACAATGTCAGAGCAGTAAATCTGAAAGGAAAGCTGAATAAAGAAGAGAGAGAAATAATGTACTGGTTGATGACAGATGAAGAAAGTGAACAGTAAGTTTTGAATTACATAATTATATTCTTATTCAGTTCTTTTAACTAACATTAAATATGAATTTGAAATCAGTTATGAGGTAGTTTATGAGAACGACAAGATCACAATGTTCAAGATTGACTTCCACAGCCTTGCTCCACGTACATACGTCAGGATCAACATCATAGATGCATGGGTTGTGTTCCTCAACTACAATGAAAAATTCAAATCAAAGGCATCACCGAGTCGTCTTTTCATCAACACCACACCTACGGTACAGTAAACGAGTAAATAAATAATAGTATTACATTAAAAGTTAAAATATATTTACAAAAATGTAAACATGACAGATTTACAACATTACTGCAAGGAGATCTGGTTGGACTGAAGCAGAGAGTCGAGAAAGATTTTGCTCAAACTTGAATGAATTTGTGTCAAAGATTGAAAATTTCAAATGGGAAAATTATGACCTGGTAAGTAATAATTAGATATACATTACAGAACAGGGGTGCGTTATAATGATAACCCATATTTATGTGATAAGCTAATAACCCTATCATTTTATGGGTCAAAAGTATCATTTTTACTAAAAATGATATTTATACATGATAAAATGATATTTTTCGTCCATAAAATGATATTCTGTTCTATAAAATGATACTTTTCTTCCATAAAATGAGGGTTATTAGGTTATCACCATAAATATGGGTTATGATATGATCACATCCCTTACAGAACAACATACCTATATTTTTGAAAATGACATTTATATATAATGTTTTGAAAATTAGATATTCTTTCCGATCTGGGCGTATGAACATTATTATATCATCTGCTTCAATCTCAAAATGCAAATGATGGATGTGATTGACAATTCTCTGGTTAGTGAAGATTTACTTGAGAAGAAATATGAAGATGCACCAAGTACTCTGGTATGTTTAGTTAAATGCATTCAATATTTATTAGTTAAAATGCATTGAATATAATTCAGTATGGAACATAATATAATTTTTAATCAACCTCATGTATGTTTTGTGTTATTTGAATAGAGAAATTTCTTCCGAACTTATCTTGGAAATGGAGTCAATCCATCAATGGGAAGAACTGTCAAACTGTCAAAAACCAGATACATGAATATGCCATGGCAGAACGATACAAATAAAGTTGACTGTGGAATTTATGTGATGCGCCATTTGGAGACTTACATGGGTGGTCCTGTTCGTAACTGGAATTCGGGTTTAACGAAGAAGGGAACAGAGTCTTTCATAAAACTCCGTGCCAGATATACTGAAGCATTGCTTATTGGAGATACTAACAAGAAGGCTTTTGAGACACTTACAATGATAAAGAAGAAGTTTGAGAATGACAGCAAAAAAGGAGAAATTGATGTTGAAAAGATGATCAGAGAATTTAAACCCCTTGTATACTAACTTATATGACTTGATAATAGCGTTTTGTAATAGTGGTTTCGAATATAATCACCCAAAATTATCATTTTATCTGCTGCAAGTATGATTTTGTCATTTTATCAGTCAGAAGTATCATTTTATCATTTTATCTGCTCCAAGTATCATTTTTTCAGGTTAAAGTATCATTTTATCAGTTTATAAACAAAAGAATGATGTTATAAGCCAAAATGTCATTTTATAAGCCCAAAGTATCATTTTATCTACTGCAAGTATCATTTTGTCATTTTTCAGTCAGAAGTATCATTTTATCATTTTATCTGCTCCAAGTATCATTTCAGCTTATATATCATTTTATCATTTTATAAGCCCAAAGTATCATTTTATTAAACAAAAATGTCATTTTATACACCAAAAATACCTAAACTATATCAAATGGCTTCAATCTGTCTTCTCATTGACTCTACCACAATTTCTTGAATCATGACGACCCATCTCATGACATTTACCACACCGTCGTAGAGGCTTATTTGCTTTCCTTATTGCACTCTCCCTCTTTGCTACTCTGCCACTAGCTGATCCTTTGGTACTAACAACGTCTGGAGGATGTACATCAATTACATCAGGTACTGCCATTCCATAAAAATCCTCAACCATCTTCTTCTTTTCAATGACTGAAGGTGCTGCACAATTTCCAAATATATGCTCTTCCAAATCATCAAGACCAGCACTTAACAAAGACAAATGATCCATACTTCCTTCAGACTTTTGGACTAATCGATAAAAGTTGGAGAACAACTTTTTCTTAACTTCCTGCTTTTCATCCAAATCTGCAAGATAAAAGATAACATTATTACAATAAATACTATCATTTCTCTGACTGAAAAATAGAATTTTTACAAATAAGGTTAAAAATGGAACACACGTTCAAATGGTTGTTGTTCCTCAGATGGTAGACCATGGGCTGCCTTTAGTAAAGAGCTCTTCAACCACCTTCGACCAAAATATTTCTCAGGAATGAGATTAGCAGACTTATTCTTCAACAAACAAAATATATGACAACATAACAAACCAATTCTGGAAAACTTCTTGCAACTACAGTCGAATGTGTCTTGCTTACAATCATACTTAACATCCCATGTTCTACCATATTGGTCCTTGACCTGATGCATCTTGATGTTATCCTCAACAGTAGTTATAGAAACAATCTCACATACCATACTTATTTCCTGTTGTACATGTTTGAAAATAGAATCAGTGTAGATTGTAGATGCATGCTTCTCAATAGGCAATTGGGTTGACAAATCAGGAATAGTTGAGTAATCCAAGTAGTTCAATCGTGAATTGGCATTCCTTTGATCTCCCACAGCATAATTAAAGAAATTGATGAACTGTACAAGATTTGCACGTGGCTTTGTGTAGTTTTTAAAAAAGCTATTCTCCGATTCAGACATCGATGTAGTCCTAAGAAGCGACCCCATGGGAAAATCTCGAAAATAAGCAGGAACCCAGAATTCTCTATCTTCAAACATTGATCCAAACCAGTTCACGTCTTCTAATCCATACCGTTCCATTATATCATTCCATATTATATCAAACTCATCAGGCTCTAACAAATCAGACCAAACACATGCATTCAACTCTTTTTTGAAATCTTCATTACCAAGTAAAGATTTGGGCAACTTATCTGACACCTTAACCATGATATGCCACATACACCATCGGTGCCTTGTTTGTAAAAGTACTTGTTGAACAGCAAGTTTGATCCCCCAATCTTGATCAGTGATAATCAATTTGGGTGCTACCCCCATGCATCGAACAAAACAGCCAAACAACCAAGAATAGGATTCTCTACCTTCACTTGATAACAAGCCAGCTCCAAATGTAACTGGTCTAGAATGGTTATCTTTTCCAGTGAATGGAGCAAAAATCATGCAATACCTTCAGAATATAACATAAAAATGAATTATATTTATCAGCTATGAGTATCATTTTATCAGCCAAAAGTATCATTTTATCAGCTATGACTATCATTTTATCAGCCAAAAGTATCATTTTATTAGTAAGAAGTATCATTTTATCTGCTGCAAGTATCATTTTGTCATTATATAATTCAGAAGTATCATTTTATCACCTATGACTATCATTTTATCAGCCAAAAGTATCATTTTATCTGCTGCAAGTATCATTTTGTCATTATATAATT
>NW_025952124.1:0-47898 GCF_023119035.1 Salvia hispanica
TTTTAGTTAGGAGCTTTTAACATCACCCACGCGTATGGTCTCACAGAGACGTATGGCCGGGAACTATCTGCACTTGGCAGCCGGAGTGGGTTTCCCCTGCCTCTTGAGGCTGGGGGCAAAAACTCAAGGCGCGCCAGGGGAGTTCAGCATCTCGGGATCGAAGAGCTCGATATAAAGGACCCTGTTACTATGCAGAGTGTGGCTCGGGATGGGAAGACGATAGGTGAAGTGATGTTTAGAGGTAACACGGTGATGAATGGTTTTTTAAACGGCCTTGGGGGCGACTGGGGAAAGGGCGTTTAAAAAGGGGGTGGTTTCATCCGGGGACTTGGGGTGATTCACCCGGATGGATACATCGGGGCTAAAGGATGGGTGAAGGATATAATCATCTCCGGGGGGAGAATATAAGCACGATCGAGGTGGAGTCGGTGATCTTAAACCATCCTGCCGTGCTTGAGGCTGCTGTCGTGGGGAGGCCGGATGAGCACTGGGGAGAGACCCCTTCGCGTTTTGAAGCTCAAGGAGGGTCATGCTGCTCCCGCGCAGGAGATCATCAGCTACTGCCGCGAAAAGGCTCCCCTAAATTGCAGGGCCCCCGGACAGTGGTGTTGGGGGGAACCAAAGACCGCCCGGGAAGCCAAAAGTTTGTGCTCGGGGCCCAAAGGGCCCCCAAAGCATGGGCACCCTTTTAAAAGAGCAAGATGTAGTATTTATCAATCATTGTAGTCTGGGTTTTTTAATCCTTTTTTTAAATTGTCTGTAAACTCTGTTTTCCTTCTTCAAGAATGAATAAAGGATCCCTAATGGCTTATTTACACATTTAAAAATAGGGTGTTTTCAAGGGATATGGTGCAACAGCTTAATTCCTTTGCAATGGCTTGGACGAAGTTCCCCCCGGCAAGCCTGCCTCGACCCCCCACGAGCCTCCAACTCCAAACACTTGTCCACCGTTTTTTCCCCCAATGCCTGTAGCTGAGTTTTTGCACCTTAAACCAACGTGCACCAGTGCGTGGAGCACAGAGTTGCTGGGGGATCAAACCCACGGGGCCCTCGGATGAGAAATGCAACGAGCAGTTGCATAAAGGGAACCTGCACATTATAACTCTATGAAAATTAATCATGTAGATAAAGATCAAGATATCGCCCCCAGGAAATACGACTACCTTCAAAATACGTCTACAACACCCTCCGCCACTGCCAATCCGGGCTCCCCATCTGAGCATCGGGGAACTGCTCTAGCCGCTGTTTCCCAGCACCCCCAAGTTGAGCCAATGTGGATGCTCCTTCATCGTCATGATCCCATCAGTTGCTCGGAGGAGAAGCTCGGACGAACTAGCCATGATCATCAATGACTGTATATTCTCATGGCTGTTCATCAGTTCAGCAATCACTTTCACTACCCCTCGTTGATTCTCCGTGCCCCTTTTTTTCCCTGATCGTCGTCTTCCCAAAAGTCCAAAGCCTTAAGTTACTGCTTGCCTGAACAACAACAGCATTTCAGCTTTTGCTGGCGATGCTGAGGCCGGCGTTGCATAGAGCATCCACCACCTGCATTTTCAACCATTCATATCTAATCTGTGCAATGTATACTTCATCTATGACAGATTGATCAAAGTACCTTCCTCCACCCTTGCTGCATAGGCAGAAATCCCCAGCTCTGGATGGATTTCAGGTGATACAATCCCAAAGCGTGCCAGAGCAAAGAAACCACCAAAAAGCACAATTGTTGTTTCTCCGCGAGGGCGGATTTAAAACCTCCCCTGCAGTTAAAGCCCATCTTCCCCTCCCTGTGAAAAATTTGGGTTCAACCTTCTGCATCGCTCCCAAAACCTCCAGAACCAGCCATTTTTGTATAACAAGAAAATGGCTGGCTGGATCCAAAGTGAAAACCCAGCATGCATCTTGCGTTTCTTCCCCCGAAAGGGGGCCATCCGATGCACTAGCCAGTCCTCCAGGGACCCTGCTCTTCGACTAAAGGGTGCAACAGTTTTACATTGGACGGGCGAAAGAGCCTTCTTGCAGGCCTTGGAACGTCTAAATAGATCGTAAACGTGAGCTGCAACCATCACAGTGACCACTATATCATCTGAGGTATAGCTCCATGATGTGCCAATACTAGAGAGCTCCGAAGACATGAGTGCTTCCAAAACTGCTAGTATTCGTCGCGTGTGATCAATGGACCTACATTTGGCACCGGCGTCTAACTGGTACGAAATGAGAGTGTATGTATGTAGCTCACACGAGAGAGCGCAGACAGCAGCAACAACATATGAATCAAATGCTGCTATAGGCCCCCTTTTACTTGCCAATTTTTCAGCCTTCCTCAGCTCCACGTCTCCTGCTGCCACCGAGCTCTTCTTCATGACTCACGCAGACAGTCAGCACAGCAAAGAGAAGGCGGGAAGTGAGCTCCACAGAAGCACACGACCCCAAGAACAGAGAATGGACTATTGTTCGAAGCTCACAAACGACTAGAGTCTTGTACGCATTTCTTGTTCTCTGAATCTGCTCTTTACATGACTCGGGCGGGAATGTTCTACTCAGGATTGCTTTGACAGTAGCAACGAATATCTTCATCAGAGAGCTCTGAGAGGGACTTCCACGAGGTAGATGCTCGAGTACTTTGAGAAGGGGAATGTACAAGTTCCATGATAGTATAGGCCGCTGCAGAAGTCGCAGCCACGATTATGGGAAGATCCGTGGAGGAGGAAGTTAGAGGGATCAAACCATAAGCAGCTTCCCATATCATGCATATTCTCCGCTCCACCTCAAGGCCGTTCGCACAAAGCATCGATGCAATCTCTTCTGCTGTAGGTAACTCTCTTGGCTGATATCATCTTGTCATGTTAGGTAATAACACCATAGATAGTTCGAAAGAATCACACGAAAATGAGGTGAAGTACCTTGTCTGGTTCTGGTAATGTTAGATGATGAGCATCACCAGCTTGGCTTTGCAGAGGAAAGAGTAAAGAAGGTTGGGAAAGTATCCGAAACAGTAAAGCAGCAGCAGCGTCCAGCAATTTGACCTTCCATGGACATTGCAATTCCGATTGCATGAAGGAAATACAGGCACATCCAATTCCTCGGAAGCTTGTTGCGAAAAAAAAAAAATATCAACATACAAAACAAAAGCATACATAGTAAAAGTAAAAAAAAGAGCTACCTTGTTGTCTGAGGCTTGGTGGTCTGCTGCTCTAAGGAGTTCCACTAGTTGCACAGCTGCTTCGAGCGCATAAGGAGCCCATGATGGTGGAGCTTCAAGCAGCCTCAGAAGTAGCCTCTGGGTCACGCTCGGGCTTGAACTCGTGTAGTATCTAAACAAAGCTAGAGACAGTAAAGGACCGGTGTGTATTTGAAGCTTTATGTATGAAATGAGTTGAGTAGGGGAAAAGTTAACCGATGAAAGAGGCGTGCGTAGGGCTCGAGAGCTGGTAGGTCGGCTATGGGATGCTCGTCCTTAGGGGCTGTTTCGGGTGGAAGCAAGACTGCTTGCACAGCAGCTTCTGTCAGCGTAGCAGTCTGGTACGAGCAACTTCTTCGTCGCATACACTGAGTATAACTGCAGTGCCGTTAGCCACTGCCCATATCGGAGTGGATGTCATGAGCACATGATGCTTCCCTGATTCATATATAAATAAGCATCATAAACCTCCTCAACCAACGCACACACACACACATGATGATACTTGACTAACCAGTTGAAGCCTGTTTGAGCTGTGTAGGTGCGTATGTCCCGGCCACGCCTCCACACCTGAAGTAGGTAAGGCTCAGCCCCGTCCGAACACATCACGATAAAAATTTTCTCTGCTTACCAGCGGAAGAAATGAGTCCGGATGCCAAGAGGTGCTTGGAGCAACATGTCAGTGATCCAAGGTGACAATGGCCTCGACCACGAACTAGAACTGGCTTCATTAGATGAAGATGATCCCTTGGTGTGTCTCCTGTAAACTGGCCGGTTGTAATGAGTCAAGATTCGTAGTATCTCCCCGTATGCAAGGACCAACTCCTCGGAATCCACCTGAGAGCAAAGTCAAGCATGATACATAGACGCATGGAAAGAATCAAAGAAAACAGGACTGAATTCATACATTGCTGTCAGGGCGAACCAGGGAGATGAAAGAAGGGAAGGGAGGATTGGTGCTGTGGTATTCGAGCAAGCCATCGATGATGCACGATATGATGGGGACAACGACACCAGAGCCTTGGTCTGGGTGGTGAACAACCAATGCTGCTGCAATTGCAAGGTGTACACACAACTTGTTTTCAGTTTATTAACATTCATTTTTATCTGAATATGCAACAAGATGGTACCTAAAACATCATCAAACAGTGTTTTCTCATTACATGGATACCGGCCTCGAATCGCCTATAAACACAACATGCATCAGAGTTAGTAGTAACAGTTTATTCAAACTGATAATGAGACCATTAGAAGAGGAAATTACCTCCTCTAAATCATGATGGAATTGTTCTGAGATGAACATCTCCACATAGCTACTAACTTGAGCCTATAATATACAAGTCAAACTTCAAGATTAGTGAGTTTCATTAGCCAAGAAAGGAAAACTAGTTGTTGTGTTGATTAGGGAAGAACAAAAACATACATGGTGTTGCTGTGCATCATTTGGAGGTGGGGAGAACAAGGAAGAAAACTGGACATTGTCAATCCACTTCTCATTTGAAGTTGCCATATGTAAACACACCTCTTTATCTGAACAAAGCAAGCACACAAGCATCAAACTACAAAGTGAGTGGAACAGATGTTGAAAAGAAAAGAGGAACAAACTTCATTTCAATTCTTTATAGCTATAGATTCCATTTTTACAATAAAATCAGCTGCATTAACAAAGAGAGACAGACAAATATAGAAGAAAGTTTTGTTGTGGAGAGAGAGAGAGAGGCGGGATTAATATTCCTGCAAATATCATAAGCCCCATGTGGGCTTGCATCCATCATCACCATGACACCATGAGCTAAGTTAGTAGAGGGAAATTGCAGAAATATAATTGGAAAAAAACTCACTACATTTTTAGTACATATTTTATATTTTATAATCGACAAAAATTATTTTGGGGAATTAAATGCAATGAAGATTTCGTAAGTAGCTATTTGTATCAAAATTTAGTAAATATACGTGTTAAATAGTTTTTTTTTTTATCATGTACAGTATATTATGTAAAAAATAGTGCAAATTCATGAATTTAAGTTACGAAATCTCTTGTTTCTAAAACTAATGCAGATATAGTCTTAAAATCATTTTTCATCCATCAAATAAAAAAATTATGCATAGAAATAATATTTTATATATGATTGATTAACAATAAAGCGGCACATCAATGATTCATCATATTTAACTTACATTATATATCATGATGTATAATGTATGTTGATTTTTCAATCCAATTTTAATTGAATTGAATTGTGCAACAAGTTTATTCTATTAGTATTTTTAACGATAATTTACATTTCTACAACCGTAGAGTAGACTAGGATAAAATAGGCTATTTTTTAATGTAAAGTTTCTAATGATATTTTTCTTGACCTAAATAGAAAAAAACGTGGATCCATTCAATTCCTAATTCTTGGAAAATAATTGAAAAGTGAAATCTTGAATAAGGGTTTAGGTGTTAAAATTGATAGATTCCTAAAACAAAAGTAACATGTTTTAGATAAGACATTGTTAGAAAACGCATGCTCTCCAAAGCAAATTTAGCATTTATTTTAGGTATACTGAAGTAGATGGATTCCTAAATCTAAATAACACGTTTTACACATGGATTAAAAAAACATGCATCATTGAGAAATAATTACGTGTGATTTAATAAAGTGGGCAGAATAATTCTTCTTTTATTCATTTAAACATGACCGAAAATTGTGAGCTAAACATATTAGATGTTGGCTAGAAAATAAGATCGTGTTCATCTCACGAACCCTAGCATGAAGCACATCCTCATTTGAGATTGCAAGTTCACCTCACTCGAAATAAATTTGAAAGTCTTTCCACACTGATAGAAATTTATGGGTTCTCATGAGATTTATATAGTGGTTCCAATCCTTTTTGCACATCGATGTGAAATAGTTGCAATATATTAATTTTTTGTTTTGATTGTCAACCCACATGAACATTGACTTTTGGTGACATTGTTAGTGACTAGGAGCTTGCTTCAAAATCAGTACTTGTTGCTCACAAATTAATGAGTTTTTTCTTATATATTTGGTAGATTCGTTTGTGTTTTTTAAATTATAGTACTCACCTTTTAACTAAAATATTTTAATTTTTTATTGAGGTTAATTTGATAATCGATTGATTTTGAGTTAAGCTGATATATCCTTTTTATGAATTAATAATGATTAATCAAACCGAGAAAAAACTCAATACTCAATTTTTTTTGGTGTGAGAAATTATCAATTAATCGAATCGCACTCATTATACTCGAAGCACGGCAATCGCCAATCGGGCAATGGGGCCCGACCCGAGGATGCTTGTGAGTTGTGACACATTATAATTCATTTATGCGCATGTGCGCTTTTCTTGGTGTGTAGTTCACGGCATTCTTGTTTCCAGTTTAAGTTGAACGAATTCACCTCGCTCCAACCCAAATATGCTTTTACCACTCCTTTTACATGACTACCACACACTACACTATTCTATTAACAAATTAAAAATTAGACATGTGTTGCCTTCATAAAATATCCAGTTCATTAAATGGTCCGAAATATCAGGTTAAAAAAAAAAAACTTAACAGTGGTCCTTGTTCGGGAATCGAAGTCTGTTTTTATTTTAGTCAATCCATTAGTAGGAGTATTACTAGCAATAGTTCCTATTTCTCTATTTAGCTTGTTCCACTGCATTTCATTTAAAATTAATAATATAAGTGAGATCCATATACTTTTCCACCCACTTATTTTATTACTACACCCGTCCCCAAATATTGTAATAGAAAGTGAGTTGAATAAGTTGGTGGGATGTGAATCCTACTTTTAAAGTATTAGCTTTATAATAAATATGAGTAAGAATGAGTTAGTGGAATATGGAGTCCACTACAAAATGGTCACAAGTGAAGTGTGTCAAACTTTCATGACGGACCGAAATGGTAAATTGTTCAAACTTTCGGGGACGGAGGTAGTATTTCTTAAAACTCGTATCGTAATAAAATGAAACTTTTATTTCGACGAGAGGAGTACTATTCTATTTCAAGCTAATATGTCTCTCGTATCTTATTAGATTTATATTATAAGAGTCACATATAATATTAATTCCAAAGTTAATACTCCCTCCGTCCAGAATATAGATGTCCTATTTAATTATTACATGGGTTTTAAGAAAGGTAAAGAAAAGTGAGTTGAATAAGTCGATGAAATATGAGTCTCATTTATATATATTAGTTTTATAATATAATATGAGTGGAATAAGTTGGTGGAATGTGAGACATACTTAATATGGTAAAAGTAAAATATGACTCTTATTATGGGACGAATCGAAGTGAAAAAATATAACTCTTATTATGGAACGAAAAGAGTATATTAGAAATAGTATTAAATTTCAGATATGAAAAATCTAATATCAAATCCCATAAAATGTCACGTAGGACCTTGAAGTAATTAGAAAGCTCGAATCTCTAACTATATATACTCCGCCTCAACTAAGTTGAGTTGCATTCCCTTTTGGGATGTCTAACTAAGTTGAGTAATTTTCCTTTTGACAAAAAACGAACATCTAATCACTCTTACTTTATTTCATCACTTACCCTACTCTTTCTTTATTTTTCCTATTTTATTCATCTCTTTTTACTTTTCAATATAATTTTTTAATCTATGTACCCAAAAATTATATCTCAACTTAGTTGGGAAGAGACGGAGGGAGGAGTATATCGCAAGAACTCCTTCTCTTCCACAAAAATATATACTGGTTGGACAATTAATAAAATAAGAAAGATAAAAGAAAAAATAATTAAAATATTGTTTGTAGAGAATATGTCTTACCTCAATATTGAGAAAAAACTTTTAAAAGTTAGAAAATGCATATTATTGTTTAACTGATAAGTATAAAACAAAACATACAATAATGTTATGCGCAGGGTGTGGTACAAATGACGTTTGTAAATAATTGAAACAAATAATATTATAAAATAATAGTGTTAGATAGTGCTCAAGTATTTTTACATAATCATCCTTATCCTTCCAATTTTAAAAAAGAATATATATTTAATGAAAATTTAAATTTGAAATCAATCTCTCTATACTAATTACAACTCCATTTCCCAAAAATAGTTATTATCTGATCCTTAAAAGCGTTGGCCAATGAATCCAATGAAGTATATAAGTTTATTGCATATATCAAAATTTTCTCTTAAGTCATCTTTTTATTTAGAAAAGTTTAGCTAAAGTAAGTCAATCTTATATTGTTATAATTAATATATTTCACTCTTAATTTATTTTTTTTTTGATTTACTCTTTATTTGATTTATTTTTCATTTTTTTCACTTTATTATCTATCTTTAATACATTAAACATCAATTTCTTAAACTTTTTGCCAAAAAAGTGTCTCAACTATGAAGAAATAGAGCAGTAACATTTACCGTAACATCCAAAATGGATCCAGTCCAACCGTGTAATTATAATTATATTATAAACTAATTGCGATTCTAAAAAATAATATTAAGAATAAGTAGTAAATAAATAAGTATACTAAATCAAATGAGTAATATAAATTTCTAACATGATTTAATGTTATGATTTATAATATAGTGTAGTATCTTAATTAAAACTATGTATTTGTATTAATGCTGTATAAAGTTATTATTATGGATTAATAATATTATGAATTATTAGTGTTGCATACACTATACCATATATGATGCTTTTATAATTAATTCTATGAATTATCATAGTTTTACATATTGAAAAATTATGAAATATTATAATATGATAATCTAATAGTTGTACTTATTATTAGTGGGGGAAAATTGAAGATTCAATCAATTAATTGGAGATATGGTTGATCTAAGCTTAGATTTATCAATTTAATTTAAAGTGAAAAATCAATTAGACATAAAATTGATTGATTCGAATTGATTAGTTGGGACTAGGGGATTCGTTAGATCAATTGGGAAAAATAAGCGATCGGATACTTTTTTGTCTACAGAATATCGACTTTCTAATTTTTTATTTCTTATTATTAATAATAAGGTGAGACTCATTATTTACTAATAATACTTTATTTACTTTTTATTTCTATCTCTCTCTTATTTTGTCTATTGTACATTAAAATTTGTGTCTAATCAAAAAATATGTACTCTTGTGAAATGAAGGGTGTATCATTTCCATTATATATGTAGTTAGCACACAATATTAATAATTATACTATATTCTATAAAATTATTTTATATTTTTAAAAGTAATTGATAACATCAAAACATGTCAATGTACTAGTCATACGAAATTTATAAAATAATACAATAATTTTAAACAATTAAATGTGATAGTAATTATTACTATTACTATTATTAATATTTATTAATGTATTTGCTATTTGTCGTTGACTTTATTATAATAACATTATTTTTTAAATAATCATCAATTTCAAATGTTAAACTTTGTATTTTACTTTATATCACTAAATTTATACTATTAATTTATCATATACTATTAGTATTACGGAGTACTCCTATTATTTAGTGCAAAACGTGAACACACTTAAGACGTGTACAATAAAAAGAATTTAAATATTTAATTATAATATTATATTATACTACAGTTACTTAATATTCTTAATTTTTATTATAAATAAAATTATGAGAAAATAAGAGTAACAAGTATAAAGCGTTATCGAAAGTTGAGGAAAATATTGATGGAAGAATTAAGAAAAAGGGTAAAATAGTCTTAAAATTTTGTATTCTTTACAAGTGCATTAAATATGAATGAAAATTCAAATTATGGCCAACCATAATGTGGCTATTTAGCCACTCTAAAACATAAACTGCACTTATATATTTATAAAAATAATTTTCATAAATATATTCGAAGTCCAAAGTTGTAGATCTTAATGGGCTAAACAATATTGGTTAAAAACACATGCTAGTTGGGCTATGAAAATACTACAATGAACTGAATCATTAAGATATATCCCTTTTTTGAGTTGACTTATTTTTGGGTCCTATCTTAAACACTAATGATTTTTAATGGTGTAATTATTATACTATAATCATAACTTTATTTATTTTTTTTATCTCTTTTATAAGTTAAGAAAAGTACGTTCGTGTTAAAAATGAAACAATTTGAATAAAAGTATTAAAAAATTGATGTTCAACATCTTCGACCCTCAACAATTTGGAAGACTTCCCAGATTTGATCGCCATTCAGAAAAAAAAAATTTCCCCTGAAAGTATTCTCTCTCCTTTTTCTCTGCCCAAAATTTAAACTCTTTTCCGTTTCTCTTCCGCCAGAGCCCCCCAAGTTTCTCGGTATTTTTGCTCTCTTCGCAAAACAATTTTCCAATTGTATTCGATTGCAAGTTTCGCAATTTTGGTTGGTTCACCATTTTTTTTTCGGAATTGACTCCACTGATGCTGTAGTTTCTTACCCTTAGTTCATCGTTTTCTTATCTAGTCGTTGAATTTGAATTTTCGATTTTTAAATTTTGATTCTTATTTTTTGCTTTTGGATCCATATTATGGGGTTCGGGGAGGCGGTTTTTGAAACCAAACATTTTAAATTTCTGAGGAAGATTACAATGCGATGTTTTTCTTGATTTTACCATTCCTTTCCTTTTGCTTAAGTTAGGTTGGGTTTTGCTAACTTCAGTTGATTTTGGATGATGTGTTTGGGGTTTTTGGGCTACATGATAACTGATCTTGGGGGCAATGCAGGTTTTTAACAGCCGTTGTAAACATCTCCAGAATTTACAGGTAATTCAAAAAGGGTATTTTCTTTCCTTATATTTTTTTCAAGTTTTTAAAGTATCTGTTTAATCGATTCTTGTGGGCTTGATGAAAATGCAATCACATGGAAAGAGTGTCAGGGTTCCCTTTGGTACTTTTTTTTTCAGAAGCCCTTTTTATCGATT
This sequence comes from Salvia hispanica, assembly GCF_023119035.1. NCBI lineage: Eukaryota > Viridiplantae > Streptophyta > Magnoliopsida > Lamiales > Lamiaceae > Salvia > Salvia hispanica. The sequence continues at coordinate 11,066 of NW_025952124.1, forward strand.
TGTTATCTGGAGGATTGTAAAAGGGAATGCTTTATAACTTCTTTTTCCCTTTGTTGTTTTGGAAATTTCGGCTCACCGGGGGAATATGGATGTACTTTTAAGGTGTCTATTTACTTCCATTTCACTTGTTGTTTGAATAACTATTCAGCAAAAAACTTGAAATTATGATGGACCCAAAACGTACAGATTGCAAAGTTTAGAAATCATTTGGGAATGGGGGTTGTTATGTAATAACTATTTTTATGGATCGCTTTTGAATAAAAAAATGAAAAAGTGAAAATTTTTACAATGAAAGTGATTATGTGATTTTTGGAAGGGATGCTTGCCATAGGTCAAACTGACGGTGTTTGGATACTGATTCTCAAATTATTTGTTGATTTGGTTTAAAAATTTATTTTGATGGTTTGAATCCTATATTAAAATTAAAAGTATTCGTATTATACAATAATAAGTTTTCAAATAAACTCAGTTATATTTTGGTTGCTGAGAACATCCCCTTTTTTATTATAATATATTAAAAATTTTGTTTTTCACTTGTAGGTGGACTTTGTAATGGTATGGTTTTTTTCAATAATAATCAATTTGATTTATATTGTTATTTTATGATCACTTTAATGGAGTATGGCTCTTCTGGAAGGAAGCTTTGGAAAATTTTTTAGCTACAATAAGGCTTTTAAAGCAAAATTGTAGAAAAAAACAGAAGAAGGTGAGATGATAAAAATGGGGGGAGGGGTTTGAAGATAACAGACATAAGAAATTTTGAAAAATTTTTTCCGTTGAATATGTTGGGTAAATTGTGAGGTATAGAACTTTTAGGGGTTTTCCTAACATTTTACCATTCCTGGAAATCAAACTTTAAATTTAAAAAACCCAGAGACTTCTCCTTTATTTTTTTTTGTCTTTTTGCAGTTTTTTGGGAAATGTGCCGAAAATGAACCTGTAGGGGAACCCCCTTTTGATGCTAGCAATTGGCGGATAATTATTTAAAGGGATGTTGGTAATATTTTCTTTTCACTATTTTTATTTTTATCAATTAACCCCCAAATTGAAATGGGGGAAACTAGAACAACGTTTCTTTTGGGGAAATCATGGTGTCACAAGATTGCCTCCAGTGTCTACTCTTCTTTTTTATGTGAGTGGCTGTCTTTCCTTTTTCTACCAGCATCAATCTTAAACCTGTTGAATTCAGTTTTTAATGATTTTTTGCAAAAGTGAAAAGCTTGTCTGCCGTCAAACAACATGTTTTTCTGTTTGGTTTTTCATTTTAAGGGGTCTTCTAAGTTTATTCTAATTTTCATAGTAGGGCATTTTTTAAAAAAATTTTTTAAGTTGACTGGTTTTCATCGATTAAAAGACAGGCCCCCTTGTAGATTGTTCCCCTTTTTAAAACTTCCGTCCATGAACCCTGATGGTTATGCTCTGAGAGGGGCAATAAAAACCCCCTTGATCTGAATCATTTTTCCAGACCAGGGATTCCCTTATTTTTTTTTTGAAATATATATATTCATAGCTCGAAATTTCGCAGTGGAATGGATGGGTTTTCCCAAACAACCCTTTAAGCACTTCTAGTTTTTTCTCCCTCCGTCCCCCATATTAGACTCACTTCTTTTGGGCCTGATTTAAAATTGATATTTAAATAGTTAAAGTGGAGAGAGGATGAGAGAGGAAAAAGTAGGGGAGAAAGAGAGAAAAAAATAGGGGGGAGAATAAAATAAGATAGATGCTTTTTTCTAAAAAAAGGGAAAAGGTCTAAATGTTGGGACATCCCAAAAAAGGGAAAAATTTGGGCTAATACCTTGGGAGGAGGGAGTATTAGTTTTCCTTTTTCATGAATATCTGAGGAACACTGCTGCTTTTGGGTTTTTTGGGGTTTCAATTTGTGAAACTCATTATGAAGAGCAAGCTGACATGATTGACATAGTTCTTTTCCCTTTAATGATGATTTGGGCTTGAGGCAACCCCAAACAAAAGCCATGTTGAATTGGATGGAAGAAAACACTTTCACATCTGCCACTCTGCATGGGGGAATGTTCTCCTCTCTTGCTTGTTTTGGGGAAACCAGGGAAAACCCATCAAAGTTAAATGCAGTGGATTTGAAAAGTATAGCTCTGTACTAAAAAGAAACATTATTTGTTTCTATTCACATTTCAGTAATTTATTCTGCATGATACACCTAATAGTTGATCTCTCACAGGGAGCGTTGGTTGCAAACTATCCAGGGGTGGAACTGAAGAAAAAGGTGAGGTTTTTTAACATTAATTCCTTTTGAATTCTTATCAGAAAAGGCTTCATATGTTGCATCTTGTATTCAAACTCTTATTATATCATTTGGGGCATTTTCGGTTTAAAATTTGGGCCAATATCAATTCTTGGCTGCCTCTGTTGCTTATTACTTGACTCTTTAACTTACCATGATTGAGAGATTTCACCCCTTTGGTTTTTTTCAACATAATTATTTTGAAGTGATTACCACAGGAGAGATTATTTGGTTGCCCAGATGACAAGACTTTCAGATTTTTGGGCCCGTTTATACAGTAGGTCCCATACAATATGTCTCTAAGCAAGGAGTTCCCCGATGGAATTAAAAAGGTGCATTTTGGGATGCTTAAAGTTAAGAAATGGATTTATATTCTGTGAGAATCTTTAAAATGTTTTGCACTCAGGCAATTTTTTTGTAATATTATACCATTTCGGGATTCTTTTGCAGGTTCCAAATATGGTGGCATGCAAGATTGGAATTATATTCCCTGGCTGCTTTGAACTCACTCTAAAATTAGTGATAATAAATGGCCTGATGCTAGTGAGGTTAGACCTTAGCTTGTCTTCACATGATTTTATATAAACTTCATTATTTTCTCATCTAGATCCTGTTCTTGTCAATTGCTGCAGCTTCCAACTATATGGGATCATAACAGAATGAGCATGCTAAACCTCGTTGCAAGTGTAATTAAGGTACAATCAGTCAGAAGCCTTAAAACTTTCTATATACCCCAGCACCTTTCTTCTTCATGATTATCAGTTTTCCTTAAAAAGTTGCAGTTCCAGTATATAGAGAATACAGTTTGAAGAATCTTATACCGTTTCATGTGCTTACATGTGGGATTCTCCTTATAATACTGGTTTATTAATCTTAACTATACAGACAGGTATACACGGACGAGTTTTGTCATCAGATGGAATACCTTTGCCTGCATTAATAGCTATCCAGGGAATAAATTACACGGTATGAGCTCATGATTCCGAAAATGCTGCTTTATGATATGTGCATTGTTTTCTCGTCTTTATTCTCTTGCAATAGTTATGTGATTTCTGATCCATTACCATCCACAGATTGCTGCTGGCAAAAAATTTGTGAATATTACCGATTGCTAGCTCCGGGAGAAAAGTATGAAGGTAACTGAGTTAAATGTTAGCTTTTCCTTTCATATGGCTATGCAATTTATATGAATTGTTTGTGATTTGTGAATATTGCATCTAATATTAGACTATACTTGCAGTTATTGCAAATGCCCGGATACAAATCGAAGAGGGCTTGTGTTATACTCGGAGATGGAGCAGTGACAGTAGATTTTGTTCTTGATCCAGAGACTAGTAGCACACACAGCGGAGTCGGGTTTTGGAGGATTATGCTGGATGCTACTTCGACAGCAAGCCTAGTCTTCAAGTCGTCGATTTTTTGCCCGCGTCACAGTTGGAAATTTCTATAATGTTGTTTGTAATGTTAGGACTTCTTTGCTTCCTAATGCAGAGGAGAGCAAGAAGAAACCATAAACAGATGCCTGTATCTGTGCCCAGAAGAGCAGCTGTTGTCTGAGACATTATTTTCTAATTTATGTAACTATATATTTGCAGAGATTGGCAGGTTGCAAAAAAATCCTATAATTATTTTCAAAATGTATTCTACTAGTACTTTTCTTTTGGATTTAGTAATAAAATTTTACTTAAGATTTTACAGATGACCCAAAATAAAAATAGTCAAATTTGATTATGGATGGGTGGAGTATAATTTTCATATCAAACAGAATTATTCTGTCTTATTTAATAAATTCATAACACGTTTGATATTAAATTAATTAGTTTAATTTGACTAATTAATTTCATAGTTAACTCTTAATTTTGTCAAAACACATTTGACCATTAAGTTTTAACCTAGATGTTTATATTAGCTCAGAATGATTAAAGATAACACACCTAATGTGAAAAACTAAAAGTTTTTAGAGCAAATATAAATAATTAAATTTGGACTTTAGTCTATTAAAAATACAGTATGTTCCAAAATAGTTCTACCAAACTAATTTAATATAGCACTAATGAGGTATGTTTATATTCTAACAAACCTTTATTGACAATAAATTACCACATTCTAAAAGGTGCCCAACTTTTCTCCATTACTTTGACATGTAAAGATTAATTAACTAAATTTAATGGAACCATAGACTAGCATTTTTGGTTGGTTTAAATAGTGTAAAGATTACCAATAATACTCATCTATGGTAGTTTGATAGATTACAGATTGTGACTTATCTATGGTAATTTGACAGATTACTGATTGTGACTTGTGAATATTTTGTTGACCATTATTTGAAACTACCAAAAATAGTGTCTTTGGTAGTTTGAATCCAAAGTTATTGTCAACCTTCTCTCTTATATATAATACTCCATATTAATAATGTACAGTATTACTATTATACGCATTGATAGGTGTTATGATTATAAAATAAATCTTAAAATACATAAAAATGATGGACTCTTACAATAATGCACACAACTGTCACAGTATATTTAAATACAATTCGATGAATGAACAATTATGTATAATGGGGGTGATCAATTTTTAAATTTAATTGTTAACTTTATTAATTCTAATGTAGTATATTAAAAATATAAATATGATAAAATTAAAAATTTTAAATATAATGCCAATACAGTAATTGAAATGTCAAAAAAAATAATTTTAATTTCATTTATTAATGAATTAGTAAAGTTAATTATGTGTTGACATTTTAATATCTCGTTTAAATTTTTTTCCTATTTATATTATAAACAAAAAGTTACCATTGTTTGTAAATAACCCCCTCTCACTTATAATATACCGCTGAGATTGAAATTCATGAGAAGTTACATTTGTTGCATAAAATTAAATTCCGTATTGTGGTAATCTCTTTAGTGACAAACTCAAATTTAATTGACTATTTTTACTCTTTAATATTGAACAAATCGAAATTGTATATCAAAAAAAGTAGTAATGCATGGGTTTGATCCCAAAAACCCAAAACGGACTTAATGGGTGCCCGGGATTAATTTGTTTTAAAAAAGCGCTCAACACCTCTTGGTTAGTGAACAGAGCGGCCATATAAAGTTAAAACACATGTAATTGAAATGTTTGTTAGATATTTTAAAAAATGACAGATTAAAATGGTTATATATTAAATTTCGATTATAAAAATAATAAATCTTGTTATAAACAGTGGAGGGAAGAAGACTAAAATCGTCTTCTTGACATCAATCCTCTTCACCATTTATTCTTCTATCGTTTTAAAATTTAATCCATTTCCAAATTAATAAGTCGAAAATGCGAAGCCACCGCCAAGCAGCGGGTCCCAACGCATTTTCTTTCTCTCTTTTTTCTCCATCGTTTTGCTCGTCGTTTGTTACTCCCTGAGCACCTAGATTCTAGGTTATTTTCACCACACATGCTGTACGTGGGGAAAATGGAAGAAAAATAGCGAAACCCCGGCGGGGGGTTAAAACGATCGCTCGATTTTGTTGGATAGGTTTTGATGGTGATTTCGCAGAGCTGTGACGCTGTGTTTGGGTTTCTGCAGGTATCGTGGCGGCCCCGGTGCTCCCGGGGCCTCAACAAATCGCCCGGCGACCCGATTATTCCGCTGACAGAGACTTCAGCTCAGGTCTGATTCCGATCGAGGCCCTTTTTTCTCATTTTAGACTTTCATTTTAGTCAATTTCATGGTTTTTATAACTTTTTTATTCAGTAGCTGAATGTATTTTTCGTTAATGTTTAAAAGGTTTTCGATGAATTTCGAGAATAAAAAAGCTAGGTCATTATCTTGAGGCATAAGCATACTACGTTTCTCCTTATCAGCATCACATTGCATATATAAAGCATAATAGGAAAATAAGCTTTATGCCATCCCATATTCCCAGTCAAGGGATAAATATAGGTGTCTGGTTTCAAAATATCTGGCATCGATGATTCAGCTGTTTTGCTACTATTGTGGGATATATTTTTTTTTTAGTGTGTTATGATACTATGTTTCCAAAACCAATATTTTGTATCGTTATCCAAACGCAGAGGCCTTCCAAGGTTTAAAGGGCGGCGAAATTCAGAGACATTTAGAGCTCAGTACATTAAGTCCAAGGAAATCAGGTAAATATTTCTTGCACTTTTAATTTCTAAGGAAAAAAGTACTACTGGGTTGACTTAGAGAATAATGAGATCTTCTTTTTGATAATATTGTCTTTGTTTTTACAAGGATATGTGCAGCCATTTGGAATGTTGGGGGACTTACCCCTGATGATGACCTTGATCTTGATGGTTGGTTGGACATTGCTGAACCTGCAGATATTTAGGGATCGGGTAAGTTTAGTAACACTATCGATTGAACTTGTTGTTTATAGTTTTTGCATATTTAAACAGATTTATATTAGATCCTTCTCTTATTTGTAGCTGTCAAGTCAAGTAATGTGTTTTTAGATTGTTACTAAATTTTTTTCTTTGAGAAACCTTTGTCAACAAATCTTTTTGATGTTTGGGTTCTGCATACGTCATAGGTTTCAGGAGATCATACCATTGAATGCTGGTATCAAATTTGGGCTGAAGATACCCGCCCTGTCCAAAAATGGGAAAACATCATTCGTGAAACTCTAACCGAGTTTCACCAATGACTAGGGTTTAAACTATAGTGATCCCCTTCTCCATCTAGTTTAGCCCCGAGGATGCCTTAGTTATAGATGAAGAAGTTGCGCTTGAATCAGACAGTGATATCGAGGAGGCAATCTACCCCGTGAATGAGCATACATCTGGTTTTGATGATGGAGGAACTGATTTTGATTGTTATGATGCCCCTTTTCCCAAAGGGCCCGTTCACTTTGACAGGGGGACTGGAAAGGAATCGCTGAAGTCATCTTTCTCCCTAAGACTGGAAAGTTGCATAAGGTCAATGATTCTGGGAAAAAGCCGAGTTCCCAAAATCAGTACACAAGATATTATCCAAAACACTTAGTGGTACAGAAAAAATAGGCTTAAGCTGGCCAGAGCCACCACTTGATCTTTTAGGTCAGCATATTATGGAGAAGTCTAATTCCTTCATTTTTTCAAATCCTTCAAAACTCTCAAATCTTTCCAAAAAACAACCCCAAAACTAGTGCAATAAATATGAGGTTTGACTTGAAAGCACTGGCGGAAACGACCTTTGGGTCCCCAATAAGCCGGAAAAGGAGGCCAGCCCATGTTAGAATAGTGAGCAAGCAAATGGTAGGGTTTTTATTACAGTATGGGTGCGGGGGGGCTTAAGATATATACAAAACGTGAACGTGTCCGCTGTTGGTGTTGGTGTCACGAGCTATGTTGGCAACAAGGTTCTTTCTCTCTTCCAAACTTCCCAAAACAGTTTGAGTTTGATGAATTTTTTAAACTTAGGTCTTTTTTTTTTCTTATTCTTAGGCTATGTTTGGATTTTTTTTTGACTCAAGATTATTTTTACTCTCCTTCTATCTGTCAGGGGGGCGGGATCAGTTAGTATGTCAGTACATCAGACGGTCTTGTGTTTCGTTTTTACTCATCTAACAGCAGGAGAAAAAAAAAGCAGATGCAGTCAAGAGAAATGCTGGCGGCATGGGTTCATAAACAAGCCGTTTAACCTTTGCCTCATGGGGCTTCCCCAATAAAATATATGACCATGAGTAACATTGCTCCATCTCATGTTTTATTCTCTTCTTCACTAGTTTATACGGCGTGGTATTTCACAGCTGCAGTGCAACATGAATTCTTGGAGTTTTTTTTGTTTGTGTGTCGCACTTTCAAGCATGAAACAACCTTGTTATGTTGTTGCAGGAGTTTTTTGGCTTGGTGACCTTTAAATATCGAATCAACTTGCCTTATGAACAACGGGGAGCTAATATCCAAAAAGGACTGGTCCAAGTTATTGAGCAGGATCAGGTCAGTAAACACTGAAATTTCATTAGAAAAAAAACATGAAACATCGTTTGGTTTCTCTTTTCTCTCTAAGTAGGGCAAAATATTATAGCAACATTGAACACCAATTAAGTTAATAAACTGAGTTCTGCTGATACAACAAGTAAGCTGATTAATTATTCGTCTGATGGGGAGAGAGCTCAAGAAAGGCCACATTTTATGGATGGTGGGGAAAGGGTTTTCTGAAACCCCTCCAACTTACAAAAACGAGTTAAATTCCATCTTTCATTGGTGAGGACCCCAAAGCTCTAGGAGAACACCTGCCTGGTACACCTATTTTCTTTTTCTTGTCCAACTTTTTTCTATGAACATGTATCATCCCATGAAATCTACAGAAGCTATAACAGTGTGAACTGTGCAGGTGTGACCGCCCTCTCCTTTGGGAAGGGGAAAGAGGCTGGTGAAATCAGGGGGTCCGGATCAAACTAACCCCCGCCCCGTGACTGCCTCATACATGGTGGAAGTGGAAGTATTTTCTCAAAAAAAGTTGCAAAGAGCACTCACTTTCACTAATGCAGAAGTTGAAGAAAAGGGTATTGTCATGGATGTGGGGGTTAATACCTGAAGCCATGGTCAAGAGGCTGCAAGCGACCCCCTTTAACCGGCGAGATGTTCTTTTTTGTTCCGATTTGTTGGAGGTGAGGATGCGGAGAATGGAGATGGCCCGGGGTCAAGTCCCTTGTCATTTGTTGATTAGCAAAATTAAGAGTATCAATGCCTATGCATATCTTCTTCTTTATTTATTATTTTTCATTTTTTTTATTTAAGGAAATCTATATGTATACCAAACTGTTTGTAAATGAAAGGGACTATAATAAATTTTAAAAATGTATTACTACTCTACTTATATATTTGCAGTTTTCTAATTTATGTAACTTATAGTAATATATTTTGCAGAGATTGGCAGGTTGAAAAAAAATCCAAAAATTTTTTCAAAATGTATTCTACTATTTTTTTGGATTTAGTTTTAAAAAATTTTACTTGATTTTTACAGATGACCCAAAATAAAAACTGTCAAATTTGATTAATGGATGGGTGGAGTAAATTTTTATATCAAAAAAGAAATATTCTTTGTCTTATTTAATAAATTCATAACACGTTTAATATTATATTAATTAGTTTAATGTGACTAATTAATTTTCTAATTAAGTCTTAATTTGGTCGAACACATTTGACCATTAAGTTGTAACTTAAATGTTAATTTTATCAGAATGACTATAAGATAACACACTTAATATAAAAACCAAAATTTTTTTAGACAAATATAAATAACTAAATTTTGGGATTTTAGTCTATTTAAAAAATACAGTATGTTCCAAAAAAGTTGTATGAAACTAATTTAATATAGCACTAGTGTGGTATGTTTATATTCTAACAAACCTTTATTGACAAAAAAAATTAACGCATTCTAAAAGGTCCCTAATTTTTTCTCCATGTACTTTGACATGTAAAGATTAATTAACAAAATTTAAAAATTGGAATCCTAGACTAGCATTTTTGGTTGGTTTACTTAGTCCCCGTTCGGTTCATTTGACTAAATAATAGGACGATACAACATGGGATAAGTTGGGATGGACCTTGTCTGGGATAGAATTAGTATTGGATTAGAAATAGTGTTTGGTTGTTTAGATTATGTAAGATAATTTAATATAATGTTTGAGACTGATTAATACTAAATTATGAAATATCATGAAGCTACATAACATAAACACTGTTGGGGGAAAAAACTTAAAATCATAAAAAATAGAATGGAAAATTGAGGATTATCGAACAAAAAGCATAATTGGGGTGTCTCCCCCGGTGCCTTCCCACTCCCCCCGCGGGGACCCGGACGGGCGCCATAGGGGGCCGGGACAGCGCCCACGCCCGTCCCGTGCCCCCCGCATGGCCTCCCCCTCCCGCGACCGGCCCGGGACGGACGTCCCCCACCGGGGGCGAAGGTCGGACGTCCGATTTTTTTTAATTTAAATTTAAATTTTTTTTTTAAAATAAACTTTATAAATAGAGCTCCCCCAATTCATTTCATTCACACCACTTTTGACAAGTTTCTCCCTCTCTAAAAATTTTACTACTACAATGGAGTACAATAAAACTCCCCCCCAGGCGGGGGAACACACCCGATTCCCATCGAGGGAGGGAAAATTTTTTTGGGTTTAATCCCTGTGATGGCGGGGAGGGGCGGTATGCCGGGATGACTCCCTAAATGTTCTAAAATTGTACATTTGGAGAGTCAAAGGGTGGGATGATCCCGGGGGGAAGGGTATGCCGGCAAAAGTCGGGGATGGGGGGGGCCCCCGGGGGGATGGGAGTAACCGCCAAATATGGCGGGATGGGGGGGACTATCCCGGGGAAACGGGGATGGGGGGTTTGCCGCCAAAAGGGCGGGGGGGGAGGGATGGAGCCCGGGTAGTGGGGAGGGGGCGGCGCCGCCAAAATTTTCGGGGTGAGTGGGTCGAGGAAAAGACAGAGCCCGAGGCCCCTTGGGGAACCCGTCTATCGGCCATAAGATTTTTTCCCAGACTCCCTTCTTCCCCCGAGACCGACGCCGGCATCGAGACTTTCTCTTTGAGGATGGGGGCTATCGCCGATCCGTGAGACTTTTTAAAGGGGGCCCCGAAGGGGGTGGAGAAAAGCAAGGCCAGGGCCGACGGGGTAGGGGCGGGGAAAAGTCCGGCCTTTTTCCCCACCCCGGGGACGGGGGGGGGAGTGGGCGGGGAGGACCAGAGGGGGGACGATTAACCCGTGGGGGAAAAATGCCCCCTTGCGAAGGAAATGGATCGGGGTTGAGAAGACCCCTTACGTCCGGGGGAAGCAAACCAAGATGTTGACCGAATGTGGCATGGGGTGTGCCGCCACCGCCCCAACAAACCGCCCGGGCGGCCCCCCACCCGGGAACAATGCCGGAAAGGGGGTTTCCTTTGGTTTTTTTCCTTGCCTTTTTTCCGCCTTTAAAAACAACATGCGAGGGTTTTAAAGGCGGAAAGTTCCCGAGGAGGGATGTGGGAGACAAACCTTTTTCCCGACCCCCAACAAAAAAGTTGGGGATCAAAGATTTCGACTCGCGGGGGGCCCTTTTCTCGGGCCCGGGGATTGGGAAAAATTTTGCATTGGTGTCGAATGGGGCCGGGAAGCGGGACAAAATTTCAACCCCTTCCCGGTGAGCACCCACCCGGGCCCCCGGGGGTTCACACGAGCCCCCCGGGCCGGTGGAAGGGGGCCCCGCCCCCAAAGGAATGATTCCGTTGCCGTGCCCCGGGGAGGGGCAAAAAAGGCGCAGCGATGGCGAGTGGAACCCGGACCCGGCAGCGGGCCTACGAGGTCGAATCGAGGTCCTGGGGAGGAAAAGGGACGATGCCTCCCCCCGCGCGCAGAAAACGGCACCCGATGCGATCACTTTAATGGTATAAACCCGATCCAAGCCTTTGAGAAGGTCAAAAAGAGATGGTCGACCGATGTGGGGCGCGTTTTAAGGATGCCCCCCATTGATGATAAATGGAAAATAGATGGGGGGACCCCCTGAGGGGGGTGCGAGGGGCGGGGGCCCCAGGAGGGGGAGAGCCGAGGGAAAAGGGGGTTTTATTTTTAAACTATTTTTTTTTTTTAAATTATTTTAATTTTTTTAATGTAATTTTCGTATTTTTCCCGTTCCCTATTCGTGGAATTTTTATTTCCGTAATTTAAATTTTAATTGTGAATTAATTTAATTGGGGGAAGGGCTAAAGGGGGGGCTGATGTGGCAAAGGGGGGGGAAGGGCTTAAAACGACGTGGGATGAGAAGGGGGATGGGGGGGCCCCCAACCGGAGAAAATAAAGACAAGAATTTCTACTTATTCAATTTTATTTAATTTTCACCACCTCCGTCCAACACCATTCCCCAAGTATACAAAATTTTAAAATAGTAAATTTTTTAATTTGCACGACTACGAACTACCCATTTCCCCCAAAATTTTTTTCCCCCTTTTTATACTAGGGAAAAAATCCACACCTTCCCAAAAAAATGGATCAAAAAAAATCGTCGTGTGCCGGGGGAAGCAGAATGAGAGAGAAGAGATTGGGCAATTTTAGGCCCTAGGGGGGTTGGGGCCCAAAAATATCGCAATTTGGGGGAAAATAGCCCCAAGGGCCGACGGGCCGAGAGATGGGGGAACCGAAGGGGGCCCCCCTGAATAGTCGCAGATTAGGGTGAAAAAAAGTCGGTCCGGGGCCGACGGGGGCCCAGAGATAAAAACCCAAAGGAAATCCGGGGACGGGGTTAGTTTGGGTACCGGGATCCGAACGGACTTAGAGAAAGATTACCTATAACCGTATTTTAAAACCGAATCGGGTTACTGGTCAGACCGCCCCCCTGAACCGGGGGCCAGTCCGGTCCGATTTGGACATTAAAACCGTTTTACTATTGGGCCATTTTGAACCGCTCAAGCCGCCCGAGTTCGACTGAAAACCGGTGACCGGTTAGACCGGTTTCAAAGCTTTTAACTTTTATTTAATTTTATTTGGCAACTGTGTCTTATTTATAATAGTTCCAAGCTATGAATCTCCTCTTTCGATGTGGGACAAGGATTTTTTGGAAAGTACTATTTTTTTTTCCCAAAATGTTCTCTCATGTAATTTTGGGTTTTTACTCACTCGATATCCAGGGTAGGATCTCCCCAATACCCAATTTTTTGGTGGGGATTTTTTTATAAAAATTTAAGATAATGTTGTTTGTGGAAGGGGGTATGGGATTTTCCCCGGAATATCCTTTTTACTATTTAAAGCTTTTTTAAAAATTAGGTTTAACCTTTTTAGGCTTCAAAACTAGGCTAATTTATTTACTAATTCACATACAAAATTCTTTCTCTAAACTTTAAAAATGGGTCAATCTCTTTTTTAATTACGGTTTCCCCAAACTCTCAATTTTTCATTTTTTAATAATTTCATGTGTTTTTTTATATTTTTTAATTTTATTTTGACTTTTGAATTATATTATTGGTTTTTTCCAGTTTAATTAAATGCTAACTTTTATTATTTTACTTACATATTTATAACCAATCCCCAAAATATAATCATATACTTTAAAAAAAAAAGTGACTCATTTTTAAAAATTTATACTAAAAAATAAATGAAACTTTAAACATATTAGTCAATTTAAATACTTCTATTTTATATTAACACATGTAAAGAGTCGAAGTTTTCGTACCCATTTTTATACTTCGGGAGGGGTTTTGGAAAAAATATATTGGGGGGGGATTTTAGAAAAACTTTAGATGTTTTAAAGGGTTTAAACCTTTTTTATTGGATTGGAACCCAAATAACCTTATTCCCCCCCCTTTAATAATCCCCTCTCATTTTTTCTATATCGATGAGATTGAAATTCATGAGAAGCTTATATTTTTTTTGCGTAAAATTATTTTTTGATAATTTTTTTTGGGGACAAACTAAAATTTTAAATTTAAAATATTTTTCCTCTTTCTTTGAACAAATAGAAATCGTATATGATTTCAAAAAATTTAGTGACAGAGTGGACAAGATAAAGTTGGAATGATAACAACTTTTTTATTTAAAATAATGACAAAATTGTTTTTTTAATTTGGTATTAAATTTCGATTATAAAAATAATGATATACGGTTGTTATAAACAGTGGGGGGGAAGAAGATTTAAAATGCAGCGGCAGTTAAATAAATCCTCCCACCATTTTTTTTGGGCATCTTTTTTCAATTCATTTCCAAATTAGTATAAAATTACAGAGAATGCGAAGCCACCGCCAGCAGCAGCAGGTAAACAATTTTCCTTTTTTTTCTCCATCGTTTTGCTCGTTGTTTGTCTGCGTTTGATGATGCAGCAGATTCTACGTTTTTTTTTACGCACACATGCGGCGCGTGGGGAAAATGGAAAGATAAATATCGAAAATCCGCGCGGTGCGGTTAAATAGACCACTCGATTTTTTGGATAGGTTTTGATGGTGATTTCGCAGATGTTTGGGTTTTGCAGGTATCTTGGCGGCGAAAGTGGGCTCAAAAAAGATAAATTTTCCCAACCCGATTATTCCCCGACAGAGACTTCAGCTCAAAGCCTGATTCCGATGGGAGGCCCCTTTTTCTCTTTTTAAAATTTTTTTTTAATTGTCAATTTCAGGGTTTTTTATAATTTTTTATTCAGTAGCTGAATGTTATTTTTCAGTTAATTTTTAAAAAAAGGTATCGATGAATAAAAAAGCTGATGAACTGTTTCTTTATCAGCAGATTTGTGTATCCCTGCATATATATAAGCATAAAAAAGGAAAAAAAAGCTTTATGCCATCTCGTTTCAAAAAAAGGGATCGAAGATTCAGCTTTTACGCTACTACTGTTGGTTCTCTATTTTTTAGTGTGTTCCCCGCCAATATTTGATCGTGATTTTGTTTTTTATCCAAACCCAGAGGCTTTTCCCAAAAGGTTTAAAGGGCCCCAAAATTCCCGGAGACATTTAGAGTTTCAAAATTAAGTCCAAGGAAATCAGGTAAATATTTTTGCACTTTTAAGTTTGCTAAGGAAAGGGGTACTAGGTTGAATTGATATTTAAAAATTTTTGATGATCTTGTCTTTGTTTTAAAAAGGATATGTGCACCCACCTGGAATGTTCAAGGACTAACTCCTGATGATCACCTCAATCTTGATGGTTGGTTAGACATTGCTGAGCCTGCTGATATTTATGTGATCGGGTAAGTTTTAGTAATATTACTCGTCAAATGTTTGTTGGTATGTTAGATCCTTTCTCTTATCTGAAAGCTGTCAAGTCAAGTATTGAAAATTTTTAGATTGTTATTTCATTTTTTTTTAAAATTCAACTTAACTCCTTTTGATTTTTTGAGTTCTGCATTCGTCTATAGGTTTCAGGAGATCATACCATTGGATGCTGGTAAATTTTTGGGACCCGAAAATCCCCGCCCTTCCAAAAAATGGGAAAACATCTTTCTTGAAACTTCCCCCGAGTTTCACCAATGACTAGGTTCAAGGCTATAGTGATCCTCCTTCTCCATCTAGATTTAAACCAAACCCCGGGATGCCTTTTTTAAAAGATGAAGAAGTTGCACTTGAATCAGACAGTGATATCGGGGGGGGCAACCCCCGTGAATGAGCAAAAATCGGGGTTTTAAAGATGGAGGAACTGATTTTGATTGTGATGATGCCTCTTTACCCGAGGACCCCCGTTAGCTTTGACATGGCACTGGAAAAGGAGTCGCTGGTTTCTTCCTCCAAAAAATTGGATAGATTGCACTACTTAAAGGTCAATGATTCTGAGGAAAAAAAGTTGAAGAGTCTAATGCTC
Organism: Salvia hispanica; assembly: GCF_023119035.1. Taxonomy (NCBI): domain Eukaryota; kingdom Viridiplantae; phylum Streptophyta; class Magnoliopsida; order Lamiales; family Lamiaceae; genus Salvia; species Salvia hispanica. Next base: position 26,569 of record NW_025952124.1, read on the forward strand.
AGTGCACTAAGATATTATCCAAAACCTTTAGTGGAAAGAAAAGATAGGGTTAAGCTTTTGGCCCCGAGCCACCACTTGATCTTCAGGACCCTATTTTGGGGGAAGTCTAATTTTCCCTTTGGTTCTTCTAAATCCTTCAAGACTCTCAAATCTTTTTCCCGGGCACACAAAAATCTTTTAAATCTGGGGGATAAATGAAAGGTCGATGGAGTCTGACAAAACACTGGCGGAAAAAAGACCTTGACCCTAATAGGTGGAAAAGAAGGTCCCTTTTTTTAGAATAGTGAGCAAGCAAATGGTTGGGAATTTTTAAAAAGGGGGCCCGGGGGAGCTTCGAAGATACATACAAAATGTGAAAAATGTCTGCTGTTGGTGTTGGTGTCACGGGTATGTTGGCAAAAGGGTTTTTTTCTCTTCCAAACTTTAAAAACAGTTTTTAGTTTGATGAATTTTTTATACTTAAACTTCTTATGACTTTTTTTTTTTTATAACTTATGTTGGATTCTTATGATTATTTTGACTTCCTTCTATCTGTCAAGGGGCGGGATCAGTTAGTATGTCAGTACACGACTCTTCTGTTTTTTTTTGTATCACCTAACAGCAGGAGAAAAAAGCAATGCGGTCCAAAAAATCTGAAATTTCATGAGATTCATAAACGGCCGTTTAACCCCTTTTCTGCTATGGGGTTCCAATTTGGATATATGACCATGAGTGCATTTTGCTTAATCATCTGTTTTATTATTGTCTTCATGAAAGGGGCTTTAAAATTTTGTGAGTGTGTGTGTTTCTTGAGTGCAAACAACTGTCCTTCTCTTGTTGGGAGGAAATTTTTCTTGGGGACCTTAATTTTCGAATCAACTTTTCTTATGGGAAACCAAAGAGAGCCAATATCCAAGAAAACAGTGGTCCAAATTACTGGAGCCCGGATCAGGTCAGTAAACATTGAATTTCATTAGAAATAAGTCATTTAAACATCATCCCCTTTTGGGTTTTTCTTTGCTCATCTAAAGGCAAAATATTATAGCAACATTGAACAGAAAGTTCATACATTGATAGAACTACTTAAACAATTTAAATTTGCACCTTTTAAAGATAAATTTTCCCCCTCCACTGATACATCAATGAAGCTGACTAATTATTCATATGGGAAACTGACGAGAGGTCAAAAGGGAAAAGGCCCAGCATTTTTATATGTTTTGGGAAAGGGTTTTCTGGGGCTTTCCCCTCACAAATATGAGTTAAATTCCCCTACCCCCCCGTTTGGGGGCCAAAAGTTGGGGAGAAGAACACCTGCATGGTATACCTTTTCTCTATAAACATGTACTATCATCTAATGGAATATATATAGAAAAGGGATATAAGTTTTAGTGTGTAATGTGCAGGTGTGATCGTTCTCCCTTTTTTGGCCGGGAATGAACTTGGGAAATACAGGGGAAACCGGGGATCAAACCCTTCCCCACCGCCCCGTGACTGCCTCGACATGGGGGAAGTGGGGAAATATTTTCTCAGAAAAAGGAAAAAGGGACTCACTTTCCCCAAAACCGAAGTTGAAGAAAAGGATATTGTCATGGATGTTGGAGTTAATACGTGATTACACCTGCCAACGAAAAGGTGAGTGGTTGGTTTTTTGGGGTATAATCTGTATATTCTGGGCTGGGTTATACATGCAGGACACGCATATTGGGAGCCCCTTAAACCATGGTCGAAGAGGCTGCAAAACCCCTTGAACGGGCAAGATGTTCATTTCTTGTTCCGGGTTTTTTGGGGGTGAGGATGGAGAAAAGGAGATGACCGGGGTCAAGTCCCTTGTCATTTGTTGAGTAGCAAAATTAGTAGTATCAATGCCTATGCATATCTTCTTACTGTTGTTTGTAAATGTTAGGCCCATAATAAATTTTTAAAAGGTGTAAAATTATAGTAGAAAAATTATTTAGCATCCAGCAAAATCCCCCCAGAACTATGTCAATCATGTCAGTCTATATATGCTCAGTTTCACGAATAGAGAATGCAGTTGCAGAATCTTATTCCGTTTCATGTGCTTTTAAAATTAGACGGTATGACCTGCAATATGTGTATCAATATCAAGACTTGGTGGACACCCCTCCCACGAGAATTATGATGTTGATACACAGTCTTTCCCCTCATTATCTGTTTTCGAAAATGCAACTTTATGATATGTGCATTTTTTTTCTTGCTTTTTATTCTCTTGCAATAGTGCATTGTTTTTCTTGCTTTTTATTCTTCTTGCATTGTTTCTCTGGCAAAAAAATTTGGTGAATACTACCGTAAGCTTTTCCTTTCATTTTGCTATGCAATTGTTTTGATTTGTGAATATTGCATCTAATATTGGACTACACCATGGTACAAGATAAACGATGACAATTTTTTTTTAAATACTGCGACAGAAACAGATCTCTTATATCAGTGGCCGAGCCACAAAAATAGTGACACCTCAATTTTTTTAAAATATGTAGAAATTATTTAGCTCTTGTCCCAATCGTTAATTTTAAAACTGAGACAAAAAATAACTATTAACTAAATCAAGATTGACTCTCCATTTATTTTCACTTTTGCACTGTATATATATACTAGAAGTTTGACAATTGGATTCAGTCCTGAAGTGAATTCCTTACATGCGATCCTTCACTCTATCAAATTAAATGCAGAATATAAAATAAATAACAAAATACTCATAGATAATACTACTGAGTAACGTAATCAGTTAAAAAAAAAGAGAGACTGTCCAAAGGCGTTTTTCCTCTTAAAAAGGAATAGAGGTTGAGATGAAATTGATGAATAGCGACTTATGTTTCGTTTCCATTCTAATTGGATAACTAATTCCATTTGTCGAAAATACAAAATTAAATGGTCAAATTAATTAAGCGTTAATGGTTATTTTAAATTTTTTAATTCTTTTCTATGTTTGAAACTGAACCACATTACAATATTCCATTAAATTTTTTTGATTCTAACCACTCTAAAAATGCTCAAAAAAGCGACCCCACCAATCCCGTAATTATTTTGCAATTAAAAAAAATGCGGTGTCACGTATAGTTTGGATTATGCTGTTGACGTAATTTTGTGATACTTAATTATATAGATTTATTCGACAAATCTTGATAAAGGTGAGTTTGTTTTGTTTTTTTTTTATTCAATTGCGGGTCAAACTTTTTTTTTATTGCAAAAGCACCATGATCACTGAATACTGATTATTATTGGTTTAAAATTTTTTTTATCCCCCCTTTTTATAGTAATGGGGGTTTTTTCCCCGGGGAATTAAGAAAATTTTAGGTGAGTTAAAAAAAGGGAGAATAAAGTGAAAAAAAAAAAAGGTAGAAAGATGAAGAGAAAAAAAGTAGGAAAATTAAAGTAGGGGGGAAAAAATGTGTTGTTTTTTTTAAAATGAAAAATGACTTTTTTTGGACGGAAGATCTGATAAATATTTTTTTGTTTCTGAAAATGTAGATATTTTTTAACCATATTATATTAAAATGAGGAGGCACTGTGCCGACTTATGAGTTGGGGGCCTACTACTCTTATTCTATCAATTTGCCAAGTTTTTACTATATGCCATCAATTTCCTCCATCCCATAATAATATTAATAGTAGTATATTTAAATTTTTAAAGTAAAAAAAAAGTAAAACAAATAGATGGAGAAAAAAATATAACTGAATATCATCAATTTTTTCGGAAATAACAAAATAAAATACAATACTAGTAATTAGTTATATACTTAATTAGTATCCCATATCGTTATTTTTTCCTTGGCTAACAATCACTTTAATTTATAAGAACGAAACAACGTGTTTTTTTTATATCAAATTGCGAAAATGACATTAATTCAACCTATATCTACATAACCAATTATAATTACTTTGTTTATTTTTTAGCTTTCTTGATATCCTTCTTGATTCACAATTAAAATTTGTGATAAGATAATTACAATAATGTGGTTCTATAATGGGGTTTTAAAACCCTAAAAAACAAATTAGCCCAGATTATCGTACAAGTGATGCCATCTATATAGTTTTTTCATGTAGGGAAATTAATTAGTAAAGTGATATATTTAGGGCCCGTTAAAGTCAAATAACTACCATTGCAGGGATCGGATGTTGTATTTGCATCAATCACATATCAACAGACAAGAAAAGATATAATTTCTTATTCTTTAGACAATTTGGAAGATTTTTAAATATCAAAAAAAAAAATGAATTTTAAAAAATCTATTTCGTCTTGAACAAAAAGTGAAAAAATCATAATGTATGGATATGTTCTCAATAATCTCACAACGAACCCTTTTTTGAATTGTAAGCATGTGTTGAAAGCTGAGAAATCATTGGTTCTAGTTAAGTGATCTTATTCATTAAAAAACGATGTTGTTTGGTTAAAAAAAATTATCAATAAACTAAAGATGGGGCCAAATTTTTTTACTATAAAATAATTCAAATACATTCCCAAAATTTATAATTTTTCCCCCTAACCGGGACAATCTTCATGATTTTTTTGGGTAATTTGGCTTTTTTGTTTATAAGCTTTTAGGGGGATTGGCTAAATAATTTTGAAGAGACTAGCAAGAAACTAATAGAATGATGACGGAGTAAAAAAGATTTTTTCAAATGATACACCATGTTTTTTTCATTTATTACAAATGATTACGTTTTAGAAGAAATACTATGCCTTTTGTTTGTCTTTTTTTAAAACGGCCTTCCCCATATCATGTCACTACGACTCTAGGACAAAAAATCTAATCTTAACTAGTTAAACAACAATTAAAATTCATACTTTTAATATCTTTTTCAAAATATAAATTTTTTAGACGTTCCCCCAAGTAAATTTAATTGTTAAAAAGTAAATTTAATTGTTACACAAAATTTTTATAACAAAATTTAGATACAAACAATTTAAAAACAAACATTTAGATACAAGTCTGTATAAATTTTTTTTTTGCCTTTAATTTTTATACAAACACAATGATGATTAATCTTTTAGCTGATCAATAAGGTTCGAAAATAATTTTTAACAATTTCGATAAAAATTTTTGTATTAACAAAACAAAAGGTTCGACTCTCTTTCATTGGTCTAGAATTGTTTACCATGTGTTCTTTTAATGAATTATTTTAAAAAAACATACAGAATGTTAAAAATAGATCCCAGAGCAAATTAGATCCACTGAATATAGCACTATTGGGGATGTGATATCCTACAAACCCTCTAATGCCATAAAAATAACACATTCTAAAGATCCCCCTTTTCTCTTTACTTTGACATGTTAAGATTAATTAACTAAATTAAATTGAATCCCCTTAGCCTATTTTTAAATTTTATTAAATTATACCAGATCTTAAATATAGATCACTTCCCCCCAATTGAACCCAATATTCCCCCGCCCTAGACTATCACTTTTTTGGGTTTTGAGTTGTGTAAAAAAAAGAATGAAAATTAAAAGGGTTTTTGTGTAAGAAATGGAGGATGAGTTGTGACTTATAAATGTTGTTTTCCAAGTAAAAAAAAGTAAAAAAAAATAGTAATAATAGAACCAACAAAAAAAAAATAATGGATGAGATATTGTGAATGATATATTTGAGAAAACGTTGACCATTATTAGAAACCCAAAAAAATACTCATCTTTGGAAGTTTGAATCCCAAAATTTTTGTTAACTTTCTCCCCTTTAATTAAACAAATTAACGCATTGGTAGTTTATATGTTTATGTTCCCCGTTAGTACCCTTTTTTATGGCAGTCGCATTTAAATATAAGTAATACGATGTACATGAACAATAATTAACAATTGTTTTTTATTAATGACTCATCCCTCACCTTTAATTATGCCACGTCGCTTATAAACTAAACCAATTCGATTAAATTCTAATCCCCATAATGATTAAGTCAATGACGGATCTGATGAAAAATGAACAATGAAAAATGAAAAATGGGTAATTTTTTAAATTTTAAAGGTTAGAGATGGAGCTTAAGCACCATGGGCGACACCTACTCTAAAATTAATTTAATAAAATTTTCCAGACCTTCAATGTTCGGTCCAATTTGTCACTAATATGTCATCATGTACCAAATCTCATTTTTATTGGAAAAACTTCTTCAATTATATTGCAAATCTAAATTTATTTTTGTTTTTTTCTGCGTAACAACACCACAACTATGGAGTCATTGCAAAACTTTTTATAAGACATGCTAAAAAATTATGTCAAATTTGAATTAGCAAAAATGATTGATGTAAATTATTTTTGGATATGACATATATTCAATAATAAGTTACGTAAATGATTGAAGATGCCTTAGATGATGATAACCTATGTCCACTAAAAACATTTGGTTAAATTTTGAAAAACCGACATGGTCAACCCGACTCCATCTAAATTCCCAAGGTAAAGAGAGTCACGGTCCCCCAAATCAAAATCCAAGGGGAGATAAAACAAATATCTTGTCGGTGGGTCAGTTGCTAGGAATGCCTATGTCTACAAAGAGAATATGAGATTGAAATTAGTGATAAGTTTTTTTATTGGTTGCATAAAATTGTTTTCAATAATCTCTATAGGGGAAAACATATTCAATTAGACTATTTTACTCCAATAATAAAAAACCATAATCTTTGGGTCTCATTTACTAGTCCCTAAAGCTATAGATAGTCTATTTACAATTGAAGGGAGTATTTATTACTTAGACGATGAGAGATCATTTTCAATGAAAAAATCTGAATAGTCGAGATGAAGTTAGTAAGCACTTGTAAATTAGAATTATGTTGAAATGATTGTTAGATCGATAATGAATTTTTATTTTAAATAATGACATGAGTACGTATTAAAATGAGAGAGAATGTGGTTAGATATTAGTAGTAGATTTTTTATTTTAAATATTAAAAGAAGAGAGAATAATGCGAATTACGGTAGTTATAAACAGTGGAGGGAGAGTTGTGGAAGAGGACCCCTTTGCGGCAGTTAACATCAATCCTCTCACCATTTTTTCTGCATCGTTTTCAATCCATTTCCAAATTAATATGAAGCTACAGAGAATGCGAAGCCACCGCCGCCAGCAGCAACCCGGAAGTTAACCAACAATTTTTCCGTTTTTCTCCATCGTTTTGCTCGTTTTGTTTGTCTGCGTTTGATGATGCTACCGAGCAGCTACATTCTACGTTATTTTCGCGCACACATGCCAGGTGTGTAATGGACAATCGGCAACCGAAATCCGCGCGGCGCGGTATAGATCACTCGATTTTTTGAAATTTGATGGTGATTTTCTTGAGATGAAACATATGACTGTGTTTAGGTTTGCAGGTGTGGCAGCGCCTGCGTTGCTGCGCAAATTGGCTCAATAGATCGACCAGCAACTCCGATTGCTCCGCTGACAGTGACTTCAGCTCGAATCTGATTCCGATCAAGGTCATTTTCGTCATTTGGTTCTCCTGCTTTCGTTACAAGTCCATTTCGTGCTTTTTTATCCAACCTTTTTCATGTTTTTTTCTTCAGAATATTGTGAAGACCAAAGGAATCAAGGTTCAAGCATGAAAAACATGATAATCGGTTGAACCTAAAGGTATATACTCTTTTCATACTGAATTTCAGTGAAATTTAGAAGTCAATTTTAAAAGTCAATGTCTGTTTTGATGAAATCTTCGTCAAGGATATTTATCTTTGTTTTTGGATTTTTCATTTTCCTTTTCTCGTAGAATGTTGTGATGGCCCAAGGTCCAGGTTCAAAGATAAATAGCTGAGGCAGAAGATTGATGCTAATGGTATGGTATTTTTCTCAAATTCTGAAAAATATGTATTTCGGAGTTAATGTTTGGAAGATGTCTGATGAATTTAGAATGAAAAAGCTGATTAACTGACTCTTCTGGAATAAAATGTATTTGGATGAAATTTGGGGTAATTTTCTTGAAGCATAGCATAATACTGTATCTTTATCAGCATATTTGTGTATCACATTGCATATATAAGCATAATAGTCTCGTTTCAAATATCTGGCCTCAAAGATTCAGCTGTTTATGCTACTATAGAGTAATCTAGTTTTTAGTGTGTAATGATATTATGTTTCCAAAACCAATATTTGAATTCATGATTTTGTATCTTTGTATGTGTGTCTGCTGCCAAACTCAGAGGCTCTTCCGAGGTTAAGGCAGCGAAATTCAGAGACATTCAAGAGCTCAGTACATTAAGCCCAAGGAAATCAGAGTAAATTTTTCTTGGTAAGTTAAGCACTAGGTTCGGCTTAGAGATTAATGAGATCTTCCTTTTGATGATATTGTCTTTTGTTTACAAGAATATGTGCAGCCACTTGGAATGTTGGAGGACTTACTCCTGATGATGACCTCGATCTTGATGGTTGGTTAGATATTGCTGAGCCTGCTGATATTTATGTGATCGGTAAGTTTAGTAACATTACTCGATCGAATGTTTGTTGTTTATAGTCTTATTATGCATATGTAAACAGATATTAGATCCTTTCTCTTATTGGTAGCTGTCAAGTCAAGTATTGTGTTTTAGATTGTTACTGAATTTTTCTTTTAAAGAAAACTTGTGTCAACTTAAATCATTTTGATGTTTGGCAGGTTCTGCATACGTCTGGAGGTTTCAGGAGATCATACCATTGAATGCCGGTAACATATTTAAGGAGCTGAAGATACCCGTCCACTGTCCAAAAATGGGAAAACATCATTCGTGAAACTCTCAGCAGTTTCACCAATGACTAGGTTCAGAAAAACTATGATCCTCCTTCTCCATCTAGATTTCAGCCAACCCGAGGATGCCTTAGTTATAGATGAAGAAGTTGGCAGCGAATCAGACGGTGATATCGAGGAGGCAATCTACCCCGTGAATGAGCATACATCTGGTTTTGATGATGGAGGAACTGATTTTGATTGTGATGATGCCTCTTTCCCAAAAGGATTCCCTGTTCATTTTAGCCGGGGCAATGAGAGTCTCTGCAGTCGTCTTCCTCCAAAAGATTGGACAGATTGCACTGCTTAAAGGTCCAGTGATTCTGAGGAAAATGTTGGAAGGGTCTAATGCTCAGTACATAGATGATATCCAAGACACTTAGTGGTACAGAAAAGATGAAAACCCTTTGGCCAGAGCCACCACTTGATCTTCTAGGACAGCACTGCTGAGAAGTCTAATTCCTTCGGTTCTTCTAAATCCTTCAAGACTCTCAAATCTTTCCGGACACACAGCTCTTTCCAAATCTAGTACATTCATGAAAGGTCAATGGAGTCTGACTTGAAAGCATTGGCAAGGCGGAAATCGACCTTGACTCCTAATAAACCGGAAAAGAAGGCCAGCCCTATGTTAGAATAGTGAGCAAGCAAATGGTAGGAGTTTTTATTACAGTATGGAGTGCCGGAGGAAAACTGCTTGAAGATATATACAAAACGTGAGAGCGTGTCTGCTGTTGGTGTTGGTGTCATGGGCTATATTGGCAACAAGGTTCTATCTCTCTTCCAAACTTTTTGAGTTTGATGAATTTTGTATATTAAACTTCTTATCATTTGGGGCCTTGGGCTATGCTGATTCTTATGATATGAAGCTTGTTGTCTCCTTCTATCTTTCAGGGAGCGGGTATCAGTTAGTATGTCGGTACATCAGAACGGTCTTCTGTTTTGTTTGTACTTTATTTCTAGCAGCAGGGAAAAAGAAGCAGATGCAGAGACAAAGAAACGCTGATGTGAATGAGATTCATAGACGAAGGCAGCTTCAACTGCTCTGCTATGGGACTTCCTAATAGGATATATGACCATGAGTAAGCATGCTCCGACTCAACATAGATTGCTTGGAGTTTTTTGTGTTTGTGTGTGTGCGCGCTTTCAAGCATGAAGACAACCGTCGTTATGTTGTTGCAGGAGAATTATTTGGCTTGGTGACCTTAACTATCGAATCAACTTGCCTTATGAGCAGCTTGAGAGAGCTAATATCCAGAAGGACTGGTCCAAGTTACTTGAGCAGGATCAGGTCAGTAAACACTGAAATTTCATTAGAAATAAACCACATAAAACATCGTTTGGTTTCTCTTTGCTCATCTAAGTAGGGTAAACATATTATAGCAACATTGAACACGGATTCAAGTTCATAAATTGAGTTCTGCTGATGCAACAAGTAAGCTGATTAATTATTCGAGTGCAGCTGGCGAGAGAGCTCAAGAAAGGCCGAGCATTTGATGGATGGTCGGAAGGTTCCCTGTGCTTCGCTCCAACTTACAAATATGAGTTAAACTCCGATACTTACATCGGCGAGGACCCAAAAGCTACTAGAAGAACACCTGCCTGGTACACCTTTTTTCTTTTTTCTTGTCCAACTGTTTTTCTATAAACATGTATCATCTATAACAGTGTGAACTGTGCAGGTGTGACCGCGTCCTCTCCTTTGGGAAGGGAATGAGGCTGGTGAACTACAGGAGATCCGAGATCAAACTGTCCGACCACCGCCCAGTGACTGCCTCGTACATGGTGGAAGTGGAAGTATTTTCTCAGAAGAAGTTGCAAAGAGCACTCACTTTCACAAACGCAGAAGTTGAAGAAGAGGATATTGTCATGGATGTGGGAGTTAATACTGGATTACATCTTCCAATACTAGAAGAGGTGAGTGGTTGGTTACTCAAAGTAAATTTCGGTCAATAATCTTGGACATGAACGGCGTTTTCATCGGTATATTCATGTCGGGTTATATATGCAGGACGCTTCGTATTGGGAGCGTTGAAGAGGCAACAAGTGATCCCCTGAACGGGCGATGTTCGTTTCTTTGTTCCGATTTTTTGGAGGTTAGGATGCGGAGATGGCCTGTGTATATTTATGGCTCAAGTCCCTTGTCATATGTTGAGTAGCAAAAAATGTGTAGTATCATTGTATCATGTATGTATCTCTTCTTTCTTTATTTATTGTTTTTCATTTTTAAGAAATCTATTTGTATATCTAAATAACGTGTTGAAGTTTTCTAAATTATGGTGTAAAGGAGTGAAGGTTTTGTTGCCAACATACTGCATATTACTAAAATTGGTATATACGTGAAGAGACTCCACTTTTTTTATGTGGTGGCGATGGATAGTAGTAATAATTATTTACTCAGGGAAGGCCGAAGGAGGTTTCGTGCCAGCATTTTACTAAAAATGTTATACACGAGAAGAGACTCCACTTTTATTTGTAGTGCTGATAAATAACACTAATAATTACTACTCATATAGAAGGAGGTTTAGTTGCCAGCATTTTTAGGTTTTTAAAAAAAAAATTAAGATATTATTAATTTTAATAGACGCGGTGAAATGATAATTGTACGTCACTATAATTGAGTTAAATGATATCGTCTATTAAAAATAAATTATAATTAAATAATAAAATCCAAATTTCATGATTAAAGATGAGTCTCTAAATCCTCCCTCTTCCATGATCCTTCCATACTAAGTTGACATAATAACTTGGTGCACCTCACGAATATTCCATACTAAGTTGACATAATAACTTGGTGCACCTCACGAATAAGAAGTCATTGACAAATGGTAATAAAGAAAACTCACTTAAACACAAATTCAATAAAACTAATTGCACATTAATCATGGAAAGTGGCATAATATTACTACTATTAAATATGGAATACATTCATATAATAGGCTTGCAATATACTACTATACTACTCTACTAAATATGGAATACATTCATATAATAGCAAACAACTTTCCATTTACTTATTCTAATTATCAAAACCATAGAAAATCTAATTTTACAGAATTAATTTCAAGCATGTATATGAATTAAAATATATACTCCTAATTCAATAATATATTATGTTTGATTATATATCACAAGAATAAATTTCATATATTTCCTTAAATTTCATGATTTTACAGAATTAATTTCATGCATGTGTATGAATTAAAATATATACTCCTAATTAAATGGAGTAATATATTATGTTTGATTATATATCACGAGAATAAATTTCATAAATTTCCTTAAATTTGATATACTCCATTTCCTATATTGAAAATATCATAGCCGTAGTACTACTATTTATTACTAATAGAAGCATACAAGCATTTCTCATATGGTGCATGACCAACTCTCATAAACAGAAACAAACACCTCTCTCTCTCTATCTCTCTCTCACTCAACTGCGGTGAAATACAGATTTTCATCAATCATATCTTCTGGAGCAGAGGTGAGTTAGTTGTCTTGAATTTCTGCTGTTTATACGAACTAATTAGTACTACGTTAACGTACGTGATTGTTCATAATTGTTTGTGAAATTGATTTTTTCTCTGTGTTTTTGGAATTTGTTGTTGAATTTGGTTTGAAACGCCTCTGCTTAGGGTTTTAAGCAAATATTTTAGTTCGCGGCGAGGAAGTGATTACTGATTGTGGTTTTGCAGGGATTTTGTGAATCGGAAGTACAATTGAAGTAATCTGATGGAGCGGAAGAAAATTAGTGGTCGTGGTGAATCGAAGAAGAAGTGGTTAGTGGTTGTTAATGATGATGGATACACTGAGTTATATGAGAGAACTGTTATTCCGAAAGAGAAGGGGAAGAAAGCTGGGGGTTCAGGTTTGGGGTTGCTAGAAAAAGATGATGAAGAAGAAGAAGAATTAGGCTTGCCTGAAATTTCTTTTTCTGGGAAGAAGAAGCCTTCTAAGAGTAGAAAGAGTGGCGGCATTTTCTCTTGTGCGTTTGAATTGCTTGAGGGAGAGGAAGATGAGAGTTCCAAAGCTGGGGGTTCAGGTTTTGGGTTGCTAGATAAAGATGATGAAGAAGAAGAAGAATTAGGCTTGCCTGAAATTTCTTTTTCTGGGAAGGAGAATCCTTCTAAGAGTAAAAGGAGTGGCAGCATTTTCTCTTGTGCGTTTGAATTGCTTGAGGGAGAGGAAGATGAGAGTTCCGAAGAGGAACACGATGATGTTGGTGATACACCATCTGATATTGTTGAACAGGATCAACATGGTGGTGATTCTAGAGATAAAAAGGCAAACAGTGAATATGTAGCTTCGAAAGACAAAAGGAAGAAAAAGAAAGGTGAGAGAAATCAGCAAGAGGAAGAAGAGGACCTGGACAAGATCCTGGCTGAGCTTGGTCTTGGACCTTCTGCTGCAGCCCCTCCAGAGGATAAGTTACGGAACCAACCTGCCGATCAAGAGGATGATGAAGAGGAGGGGCCTGTGGAGATTGTAACAACTAAGAAGAAGAAAAAGAAGAAGAGCAAAGAGAAAGAGAGAGCATCTTCTGCTCCTGCAATAGAAGAAAAACCAGAAGAAACAAAAACTGAGACCACAAATCGTAGTAAGAGAGTGCCAAAGCATGTCAGGGAGATACAGGAGAGACTTGCTCAACTAAAGGAGGCTGAAGAGAGGAAAAAACGCGAAGAAGAAGAAATGTTTAGAAAAGAAGAAGAGGAAAGGCTTAAACAAGAAGAACTGGAAAGGTTAGCTGAAGAGAAAATGCGATTAAAGAGGGAGAGGAAGCAGGAGAAGCTCCTCAAGAAAAAACAAGAAGGAAATCTTCTTACGTGGAAGCAGAAAGAAGAGGCTAGAAGGTTGGAGGCAATGAGGAAGCAACTACTAGCTAATGCAAAACTGGACCTACCCACTGGAGCACCTGCCAAGAGACCTCTGTACCAGAAGAAAAAATCAAAGCCCCAAAACCAATCTAATGGAGCATCCATTTCAAAAAATGGGAAGAGAACAGATGCAAAAGTGATCCAACAAGATGTTGTTGAAGACAATGGAGCTGATGGTGATGATGAAGAGTGGGATGCCAAAAGTTGGGATGAAGTTGACTTGAAATTGTCAGGAGAAAGTGGAATTGTTGATGGAGAAGTTGATTCAGAACCCGAATCAATTTAGTTGGACGAGAAAGTAACTTCACTGATGCCACCAAAATTGGAGAATGTGGATGCTCAAAAGAACTCTGTGGCAGAAAAGAACAACAAAAAGAATTCTTCTACTCAAGACAAGAAGAACAAAACAGAAGTTTCTGATGATCAGCCTGTTCAAAATGGACTAAATCTTCGGTCTCCTATATGCTGTATTATGGGTCATGTTGATGCTGGAAAAACGAAGTTGCTCGATTGTATCAGAGGTACACGCGTCCAAGAAGGTGAGGCGGGTGGGATTACACAGCAAATTGGAGCAACCTATTTCCCTGCTGAGAATATACGTGAGAGAACCAAGGAGCTGAAAGCCGATGCAAAGCTCAGAGTCCCGGGTTTGTTAGTGATCGATACCCCTGGACACAAATCTTTCACCAATTTACGTTCTAGAGGATCAAGCTTATGTGATATTGCAGTTTTGGTTGTTGATATAATGCATGGGTTGGAACCACAGACAACTGAGTCACTCAATCTTTTGAAAAAGGGAAATACAGACTTTATAATTGCCTTGAACAAAGTGAGTCACCTTGTATCTTGGTGTAGTTGAGTTCTTCATAACTATGCTGTTTTCATTTGGTATTTTCTGTTTGGAAATATAGGTGGACAGACTTTATGGGTGGAAGACATGCCGTAATGCACCAATAGGAATGGCAATCAGGCAACAATCAAAAGATGTCATGATGGAATTTAATACGAGGCTAATTCAGGTCATATTTATCTCTTACCCTATCTTGTAGGTCTCACTGTCTCAGCACCAATTTTGTTCGCGTCTAATGCAGATTTTCTGTTGCAGATTATCACTCAGTTTAAGGAGCAGGGACTCAATACTGAGTTGTATTATAAGAACAAGGAAATGGGGGACACGTATAACATTGTACCAACAAGCGCCATAAGGTTTTTCTAATAAGGGCTTTGTTACTTTTCGGTTTAACTGGTTACTATTTCTTGATTTCTCTCTCTCACAAGGCTGTAAGTTTATGCCATTTCTGACTTATTGGTCATTGGCAAACAGCGGCGAGGGCATCCCGGATTTACTGTTACTGCTGGTCCAATGGGCTCCGAAGACGATGATTAAAAGACTTACATACAGCGATAAACTGCAGGTTTGTTACCGGAGTTCCCTTATCTGATGCTGCTTTAGAACGAGAAAGATACTGATACTCCGATAAAAATTCTCATCATTTGTGCTCAAACTTTGCCACAGTGTACTGTTTTGGAGGTTAAAGTAATTGAAGGACATGGGACCACAATTGATGTGGTATTAGCAAATGGCATGCTTCATGAAGGAGATCAAATAGTTGTCTGTGGCATGCAGGTATGCATTCTAAGCTTCATTTCCATTTTGGTTCCTCTGGGAGAAGTTACTCACGAGAATTTGGGTGGATTTTCTGGCGTAGGGGCCAATTGTTACCTCAATTAGAGCATTGCTAACACCACACCCCATGAGGGAGCTCAGAGTCAAGGTGAAACTTCTTACTCTATTATTACTAGAATAATTGGTTTACTTTTCTGGGCCAAACTATTATTTCTATTGCCTAAGCTATCTATTTGTGCATGGAAGTGTTCATATTCCTGAAAATAAATGTAAACTTGGTGTAGTATTTTGCTTTGAATGCATTTTTGCGAAAGATGTCATCGTGTTATGGTGTTGTGATCAATGCATACATCTAGAAGTGATAATTTTATTATTTGAATTTAACATTTTCATTGTTTAGGGAACGTATTTGCATCACAAAGAAATCAAGGTTGCCCAGGGTATCAAGATTGTTGCACAGGTAATTGTGTCTCATTCTGATTGCATCCGTAATTAATTTAGAAAAATATGATATTAGTTACTCAACAGCAATTACGAATAAAGAGTGGTCTAGCATATTTGCTTCATTGCTTTCCTAAATAATTGATGGACATTGTCTGTATTTGACCTAATTAAACAGCTTCCTGTATTGAATATCCTTTCATTTATGGTCAATGTGTGTTTCTTCTGTTGTATTAGCTTCATTGGGATCTTGGCTAATACTTCACCCTTTCTTTCTTCAGGGACTTCAGCATGCTATTGCAGGCACTAGTCTATATGTTGTGGGACCTAATGATGATATAGAGTATATTAAACATTCTGTTATGGATGATGTAAATTTAGTGATTAGTAGGATCAACAAAGGAGGTGAAGGGGTTTATGTTCAGGCATCTACACTTGGGTCTCTAGAGGCGTTGCTCGAGTTTTTGAATACTAGGGAAGTTAACGTACCTGTGAGTGGTATGAGTATTGGTCCAGTACACAAGAAGGATGTGATGAAGGCGAGTGTCATGCTTGAGAAGAAAAAGGAATATGCGACTATACTGGCTTTTGATGTTAAACCAACACCAGTGGCTCAGGAACTTGCTGAGGAATTTGGTGTCAAAATTTTTACTGCTGACGTTATGTACCACCTTTACGATAAATTCAAGGCTTACATAGATAATCTTGAGGAGGAAAGGAAGAGGGAAGCTGTGGAGGTAGCAGTTTTCCCCTGTGTCCTCAAGATCATTCCGAAATGTGTTTTCAACCCGAACGATCCGATTGTCTTGGGGGTTGAAGTCGATGAAGGCATTGCAAAGGTAATATAGTTTAGAATGTGTATCAACAATATTGTGCTTGGTTTTCCAAACTCATATTTCTGAATTCTTCCATCTTACAGATTGGAACACCTATTTGTGTCCCAGAAAGAAAATTTGTTGAACTTGGTCGGATAGCATCTATGATAAATAAGGATAGACAGCCTGTTGATTATGCAGAGAGCGGTCAGAAGGTGATCATTACGGTATGGTATATCGAACTTGGTAGCTTTTCGCCATCTTTTTAGACGAGAAACCCTTGTTATTAATAGTGTCATTTTTCCCCGTCTTGTAATGAATGTATGTTAAGCAAGGTGATTCTTTGCAGATAATTGGTAGCAATGCTGAGGAGAAACAGAAAATGTTTGAGAGACATTTTTATTTGGAGGACGAGCTTGTTAGCAAGATCTCAAGAAACTCACTTTATGCACTAAGAAAACACCACTTGGTTTGTACACATCTCACTTCATCTTATCTCACTTTCTCTACTGTATTAGTAGATTTATTATGAACACTAATAATCCTCACTCTTTTTATTGACTTGCAGGGCGTTATGACTAATGAAAAGGGATTACTTCTCAGATTGAAGAAACAGTTCAACATACTGTGATTTTAATCCTCACTCCTCTCCATCAACACTGATATTTGTGTCCAGTTTTATGATGTTTTTGTGCACATTTTGGAAAGCATTCTAATGTTGAAAAGAGTTTCTATTCTTTTCAGCAGACTATTGTTCTTTTAAATTACAGATTTTGTTTGGATTGAAATCTCATCATAATGACTGTACTGGACTAGGGATTTATGATATTGGTGAAAAGGATTTTTGCAATAGTTTTGTTGCTGCTGAAGTTTCAAATACCCAGTAATTATTACTATCTTGTATGAATTAGAACATACTGAAAGAATTCGATTGAAAAAAAAAACATAAAACATGATTTGGCCTTAATTTATGGCAAAAAAACATAAAACATGATTAATTTTGAAATACTAATAAATTACACCCGACAAGTATTCTGCATCTCAATCCATTAAACAAAACGAACTAAACCACAAGATTATGCTAATTAGGAAATGCAGAAGAGAGATACGAGTTTGGGTACGAAATTAGTAGAGTATATTTTTTTTGTCAGGTCTTTTGTAATTTCGTTATTTATCTGATTTTTAATTAGATAACAAAAATAATCAGAATCTAAAACACAATGAAAGTATACCAATTTTCTGAGATTCTAATTCTTCAAACTTTACTCAGTTTTACAATTCTTATATATTTAAGAGTACTAAAATTACGTTAGAAATTAACAGCTAATTGAGAAAAATATTGTAATTTTAAAATTATGAATCATACTCAAATTATAATAATATAAACAAATAACACTAGTACTAATAATTTTACTTATATATTTATAGTAGTAAACATATTATTATTATGTCATCAATTAATAACTTATTATGAAAATTTTAATGTGATTATTAAAATCATGAATCATAATAATACAAATAATCATGTTAGTGCAAACCAAGAAACAATACTCCATTGAAGCATCACCACATTTTCTTAAGAAATGGTACGTGATGAGCCAAACACACACTAAACATAAAAATGTAGTCTATATGTCCACGAAAAACAGTCTTCAAAAAATAGTGTCATTTTAAAAATGAAAACTCTCTCATATTTTATCTTTTTCTCCTTCTTTCTCTTACTTTTTCTCCCGTCTTTCACGCTTTATCCACTTCTCTCTCTCTTTCTTATTGTATTATTAAAACTCTACCATCCTACAAATAAGAATATTTTTGACGGTGGGAGGAGTGGGAGTATTTGTAAGGAAGATTCATTGACTAAGACATCCTACCAACCCAATAAATCGTATGACAAATTTGGAAGCACATAAATCTCATTTTTAGTTATTATAAGAGGACATTGGTTTTATGTCCATTTCACATCCCATTTGTTGTTCTTTTTTCTCCAACACAATGCAACGTATGTCCATCCAAAAATGCATCTTGTTGGTATAAATAGTGTATCTATTAAATTTGTACAATCTACTCAAATATAAAAGTCTAACATCAACATACTCTCAGAATATCCTCGAATTTCGCTTTTCTATGCCTATACATCAACGATCACTCCTCATGTTAGTTATGATGGAGTACTTATTCTAATTATGTAGTATGAAAGTAAATAAATATATCAAATTTAAAGAAATCAAAGCTAATTAATTTCAACTAATGTAATATAAATAAGATAATATATATCATAATAAATTATAGTATCACGAGAATGAAGATTGTGGATGGTTAAGTTTCATATATTTCCAATATTAGTACTCCGTATTTAGTAGTAATAAATGATAAGCAACTCTCATATCTTTGCATGACCAACTTTCATAAGAAACACTGAAACACCCCTCTCTCTCTCTCTCTCTCTCTCTCTCCCTCATTTCACACACTAATCTCTCGCACAATTTCGGTGAAATACAGATATTCATCAATCTATCTCTCTCTGGCTCGATCATTAACCTCGACGGAGGAGGTGAGTTGCTTGAGTTTCTGCCGTTTATACGAATGAATTAGTACGTGATTATTCATAATTATTTGTGAAATTTATGTTTTCGCTGTATTTTTGGAATCTGTTACTGAATTTGGTTTCAAACGGCTTTGCTTAGGGATTTTAAAGGAAAACGTTGCTCATTTTAGTTCGCGGTGAGGAAGTGATCACTCATTTTCTCTAGGTGGGGTTTTGTTGAATTGGGGGTGGACTTGATTTATTAATCGCAAGTAAAAACTGAAGTAATCCGATGGGGAGGAAGAAAATTGCGGCTCGTGGTGAATCAAAGAAGAAGTGGTTTGTGGTTGTTGATGATGATGGATACACTGAGTTATATTAGAAGAAAACTGTTTTTACGAAAGATGATGATGAAGAATTAGGCTTGCCGGAGATTTCTCTTTCTGGGAAGAAGAAGCCTTCTAAGAGGAAAAAGAGTGGCTGGAATGTCTCTTCTGCGTTTGAATTGCTTGACAGAGAGGGCATAGATAATGATGACAGTTCCAAAGAGGAAGACGATTATGTCGTTGTTACTTCTGCTTTGCTTAAAGAAGAAATTGATGATGGTGCATCTGTTGCAAAGGATGGAGGTGATTTGGGAGAGGGTGGTGTTGGTGATCAGGAGGAAGATGTTTTTGCAGTTAAAATTTCAGGCAAAATAAAAGTCGTCAAAAAAGAAGAATGCTAATGATGTTACTGCAGCTGGAATTGGAATTGGTGAAGCACCATCTGATATTGTTGAACAGGATCAACATGGTGGTGATTTTAATGATAAAAAGCCAAACACAGAAGATTTAGCTTCGAAAAACAAAAAGAAGAAAAACAAAGGTGGGAAAAATCAGCAAGAGGAAGAAGAGGACCTGGACAAGATCCTGGCTGAGCTTGGTGTTGGACCTTTTGCTGCAGCATCTCCAGAGGAGAAGTTACAGAACCAACCTGCCGAACAAGAGGAGGGGCCTGTGGAGACTGTAACATCGAAGAAGAAAAAGAAGAAGCGCAAAGCGAAAGAGAACGCATCTTCTGCTCCTGCAATGGGAGAAAAACCAGAAGGAACAAAAACTGAGACGACAAATCGTAGTAAGAGAGTCCCAAAGTATGTCAGGGAGATACAGGAGAGGCTTGGTCAACTAAAGGAAGCTGAAGAGAGGAAAAGACGCGAAGAAGAAGAGATATTAAGAAAGGAAGAAGAGGAAAGGCTTCAACAAGAAGAACTGGAAAGATTAGCTGAAGAGAAAAGGCGATTAAAGAGGGAGAGGAAGAAAGAGAAGCTCCTCAAGAAAAAACAAGAAGGAAATCTTCTTACATGGAAGCAGAAAGAAGAGGCTAGAAGGTTGGAGGCAATGAGTAAGCAATTACTAGCTAATGCAAAACTGGAAATACCCACTGGTGCACCTGCCAAGAGACCTCTGTACCAGAAGAAAAAATCGAAGCCCCAAAACCAATATAATGGAGCAGCTATTTCAGAAAATGGGGAGATCACAGATGCAAAAGTGATCCAACAAGATGTTGTTGAAGACAATGGATCTGATTGTGATGATGAAGAGTGGGATGCCAAAAGTTGGGATGAAGTTGACTTGAAATTGTCAGGAGAAAGTGGAATTGTTGATGGAGAAGTTGATTCAGAACCCGAATCAATTTGGTTGGACGAGAAAGTAACTTCACTGATGCCACCAAAATTGGAGAATGTGGATGCTCAAAAGAACTCTGTGGCAGAAAAGAACAACAAAAAGAATTCTTCTACTCAAGACAAGAAGAACAAAACAGAAGTTTCTGATGATCAGCCTGTTCAAAATGGACTAAATCTTCGGTCTCCTATATGCTGTATTATGGGTCATGTTGATGCTGGAAAAACGAAGTTGCTCGATTGTATCAGAGGTACACGCGTCCAAGAAGGTGAGGCGGGTGGGATTACACAGCAAATTGGAGCAACCTATTTCCCTGCTGAGAATATACGTGAGAGAACCAAGGAGCTGAAAGCCGATGCAAAGCTCAGAGTCCCGGGTTTGTTAGTGATCGATACCCCTGGACACAAATCTTTCACCAATTTACGTTCTAGAGGATCAAGCTTATGTGATATTGCAGTTTTGGTTGTTGATATAATGCATGGGTTGGAACCACAGACAACTGAGTCACTCAATCTTTTGAAAAAGGGAAATACAGACTTTATAATTTCCTTGAACAAAGTGAGTCACCTTGTATCTTGGTGTTGTTGAGTTCTTCAAACCCATGGTGTTCAACTGTTTTCATTTGGTATTTGTTATAGGTGGACAGACTTTATGGGTGGAAGACTTGCCGTAATGCACCAATAGGAAAGGCAATCAGGCAACAATCAAAA
>NW_025952125.1:0-6000 GCF_023119035.1 Salvia hispanica
TGATGCCGTCTGCGCCGACTGTACCATCACTGCCAATTCCGGCGGATTCGGCCGCAACACCGGCAAATCTCTCTGAAACAAGATCGCAAGTCGCGGAACTACCTCATGCAAGGGGCGTTTCGCAAGTGGCGGAGTCTGAGGACGGTGAACAGACGCATGACGAGACCTTGAAAGAGACAAAAGGTAATGTACCGGAGAACCCTAATCTTGAGGGTAGGGAAATGTATGAGGGGGAAACCCCTACTGCTGATGAAATTCTTGAGGGGGAAACCCCTATTGCTGTTGAGATATGTGAGGGGGAAACCCCTGTTGTGTTTGAAGTTCGTGAGGGGGAAACCCCAGTTTCTGTTGAAATTGCTGAGGGGGAGACCCCTGTGTTTGAGAAGGCTGTTGAGGGGGAAACCCCTATGTTTGAAACAACTACTGAGGGGGAAACCCCTATTCCAGGAGATGTCAGGGGGGAGAACCCCATCTATATCGAGGGGGCAACCCCGATGATGGTTGAAGAGGGGGAAACCCCAGAAAAGCTGTTGGCGGAGTCAGATCTACATTCGACGGCGGAACCGGAGCCCGAGGAAGGGCTAAAATTGATCGTGGACCTGGTTGATGACCAGGAAACAAGTGAGCCCAAGATTGATGAAAGGGCCGAAAGGAGGCGCACCAGGAGAAGCCTCCTTGACGAAGTTGATGACTTCATGCCTGAAGCGACAGAGACAGAGGCGCGCTTGGCCAAGGAGAAAGCAAGAAAAGGAAAGGCGCCGGCGACTGCATCTACCCGGTCAAGGAAAGCTCCCTCCGTCCAGGAGGTCGAGGAGACCCTTTCCCCTGAGACCGAGGAAACCCTTGTCGACGAGCACGAGGAGCCCATCCCTGAGCCAAGCTATAACTCTGAGGAGGTTGAGGAAGAGCCAATTCCCGGACGCCCCGTGATTTGGCTGACTAAGAGCTTGCTGGAGGAGATGAGACAGTTTGACGACCAGAAAAGAATCGCGGTGTACAAGGAACGATGCAGCGCAGGAAAGATGGCCAAGTCGGGAAAACAGTATAGCAAGAGGGAGCTCAAGATGATTGCATGTGACAAAGAATTCCGCGCCTATATCCAGGCAATAGGGTTTGAGTGGCTGTTGCAGCACAGCCAAGAGAGGGTACCAGTGGATTTGGCAAGGGAGTTTTTCTCCACTTTTCGTTTGAAGAATACCTCAGACCTGGACGCGGATTCCATCACATTCAGACTCTTCAATCAGGAACACGAGTTGAGCATTAGGGAGTGGTCCCTACGGATGGGGTTGTTCACTAAGGAAGAAGATGAAGAGGGGGCTTGGAACGACAGGATGGTGGGGATGCCAAAGAACACACCTGGGTTCAAAGTCCAGACAGCATGGGAACTGGTCACGCACTCTAAATCAGGGGCGTTTAAATCCAGCTACTCCAAGGCCTCCCACATCGAAGATCGGATCCTCCGTTTTGCTCAAACATTTATCAGTTACAATTTGATGGGCAGTGCGAATTCAGCCCTCACTACTACCGATCTCTACTTCACTTGGTGCATGGCAGAGGGTGTTAAGGTGCACCTCGGATATTGGATGGCGCAGGCGTGCCACCAGATGACGAGCAACCCAGGACGTCATATGTACACCTGCCACCTCATCGGCGCTTACCTCCAGAGGAATATAGAAATGAGAATTGCCAAGGCTGCTCCACTTGTAGTCATGTGCGACCCCCCAGAGGTGTTCAGTGTTGATTATTTCTTCAACAAGGGGTTGCTGCAGACTCAAGGCACCAAAACTCTCTTCTATTCTTTAGGAGACAAGGTGAAGGCGGAGCCGGAGGAAGCAGAAGAGGCCATGCCAAGTGAAGAGATCGAGGAGCTGCGGAAGGAAGTCCAGGACATGAAAAAGGAGATGCAGATAATGCGGAAGGATATGATGAAGGAACTCGGTGGGATAAGGAACGAATTGATGGGAAATCGGGAGGCAGTGCAGACCCTGAGGGGAAATATTGCTGATTTGGCAGTGAAATGTGCCAAACAGAATGATAGGATGACGGAAGCGGTGGAGCTTTCAATGAAAATGTTGAAGTGGATGCAGCAGACGCTCCCCTTGACCCAGTTGAGGACAACTCCTGGGTCCAGCAGTGAAGTCAGGCAGCCCACCCATAGCAGTCCCTCCGTCAAGCGACCACAGCAGTCGCTTCAGATGATCTCCCCGACCATTCCCGTGCAAGTTCCAGCCCCACCAAAATCAAAATTGATCGTGAGAAAGTCAGTACCGGAAATCCCAGAGCAGAAGGAAGAAGAGCTGGAGCAGCCAGCTAGGAAGAAGGTGAAAGTGACCCGCCCCGGAGTCCCACCCCAGTCTGGCTCCCGAGGGAGCCAGCCCCAGAAATGATCAAACATCTCTTGACCAAGTAACTTTTATTTTTCGTTCTTTTCTTTTTTTTATTGTCTACCTGTTATATATGTGTTTATCACTTGTTATATCTTCTCCCACTTAGCCCACTGCGTGGTCTAAGTGTGAGAAGTTCGTGTTTTCTGTTGTTTTATTTGTTTTTCTATGTTTTTCTGTGTCTTTCTCCCACTTAGCCCATTGCTTGGTCTAAGTGTGAGAAGTTTTATGATTTTAGTTTTGCATTGATCTCTCTGTTCCCCCCTTCACGACGATGGCTTAGGGACAAGCTTGAGTGAAGTGGGAGGGGGAGAGGAGTCAATGCATTACCCGTATTACATGTTAAGAGTCTGTTAGTTTTAAGTATTGTCACATGAGCCAGTGGATTTAATACGGCATGATTCCCTTAGTGAAAGTAATTGAAGATAGGAGGCATTTCAACTTAGAAGCTTTTTCCTTAAATGAGCCTAGTTAATTTGAATGAAGCGAGAATGACGGAGAATGCCTCTACTTACTTAGTTGTGAAGCCCTACTATATAGTGAGTTATAAACCTCAGATAACTTTGAGCTAACAAATGTTTAAGGGCCACCACTGAATGCTTAGGGAAGAAGAGCTATGAAGGAGAAAGAAAAAAAGGGGGAATTGGGTTATGAAGGCATAAGCTGGACGAAGTCCAGGGTAAGGCGGTATAAGCTGGACGAAGTCCAGGAGAAAAAAATGGAGGAACAAGCTGGACAAAAAAAAAAAAAAAAAAAAAAAAAAAAAAAAAAAAAAAAAAAAAGAGGAGGAATAAGCTGGACGAAGTCCAGAGGGGGGAATGGTCTAAAACAGGAATAATGATAGCCTGACCCAGGAAGGAGAAAACTCTCATAACCCAACGCTTCAGTGGTGTAGCATTAACTTAAGAGAGAATCGATCCTAACATCCCTGGTGAGGAATGAGTGATCGAGTGAACCTAACAATTGGGTAAGTAGAGAGCTATCTTGACAAGCTGACAGATTGGCTAGGTAAAGGAAGGGAAAGGGCCTATTTGGAGGAGTGCAAACTATTGGAATGACCTTAATCTTGTGGGGACAGATGCCTAAAATTGAAACTAGCTCATGTATATATGTGTTTTGCGTGTTTGTGTGATTTTCTTATATTTCTTAGTTTTTCTTGAGTCTAGGTCTAGGAGTCGGTCAAGAGATAACCTCGCTTGAAATTTGCCTTATTCTTTTTCTTTTCTTGTCTTTATACTTGAGGACAAGTATGGTTTAAGTGTGAGCAGTTTGATAAGGCTAATTTCATGCATCGGTAATGTGCAAAAAAATGTTATAAATTGCTGGGTCTAACACGTTTCCTAAGCCAGGTGTGTGAAGAAAATCGCTAGATCAAGGAAGTAATGAAGGAGATGGTCTAGCGAGAGAAAAGGACGAAATGAGCAGGATTTACAAGGAAAATTGGCGTGACGGGGGAGTCTACAGCTGAGGGCAACAAAGTCATTATCAATACCTCGCTGGACCCACTAAAGCGCCTATAAATAGAGAGGAGCATGCAGCGTAATGGATATAGTTTTCACTCTTCTTAGCTCATACATTTACACACACACTTGGGAAACATTCTGGGGGATAATCGTGATAGGGGGGGTACTTTCTAAAGATCTCGAGTTTGGTAACACCGTCCTAGTGAGGGCGAAGATACAATTGTTTTAATTTCAGCTGTTTTTGCTAGT
Organism: Salvia hispanica; assembly: GCF_023119035.1. Lineage (NCBI taxonomy): Eukaryota > Viridiplantae > Streptophyta > Magnoliopsida > Lamiales > Lamiaceae > Salvia > Salvia hispanica. The sequence goes on from NW_025952125.1 coordinate 4,097, forward strand.
TTCCACCGTCGAACTTCACTTTTGGGAGTCGACTTTGATGTTGATGATGTTTAACTGCTTATCGCTCATGGATCTGAGTTTAGCTGTTTAATTTCAAGTTACTTTTGCTTAGATCTCTCTACTGTTAGCGTAGTTCTTAAATTGCTATGTCGATCTCTGCTTATTTCGTTATTGAGGTGTTTGATGTGGAATTGGGTGACAGATCTGTGGTTGATTGAGTGTTCGGAGCTTAAATTTGTAAATCTGACGTGATGGAGAATTTCTTCTGTTTGGAGTCCGTGTCGGACGCTTGGATCCGGAGTGGATTTAGCGTCTGAAGTTGGTTTTGGCGTGTGAAAGAAACAGTAGTGGATAGACTTGTTTTATTTCCTTTGTTTTCTATTTCCCTTCGTCTAGGTATGCAGATCTGTTAAGTTCTTCGTTATTTATGCATAGATTTGATTCCAAGTTAGTAGCCCTGTTTTTTATTTGCGTATGTGTTTTCTCCAGAAGTTTTTATGCGAATTTGGTTGTAGAAGACGATGTCACTGTCAGTTAGTACGAGAGTTAGTTATTCTGCCACTTTCCAGTCGTACTCTGTTTTTTTTCTTAGATGTGGTCCCACCGTAGATTTATCTCCTAGGTCTAGCTGTTAGGTTAAGTTTCTTTCTAATATTCCCAAGTCAAGTTAATTTTAATTTTCCTCAACCCAAGAAAATGCGTGGCAGCAGCCAACACCAAAAATACTCCCAAATCCTTGATTACGAGTCTTACGCATCCTTCTCTGTGGGATCGATCCCTACTTCCCTATACTAGGTTTAGTAAAGTGGTTGAGGGTTTTTGAAGCGGGGAAGTACTTGTGTGTCCGACGACCGGGATTCCGCACAACCTACGAGTTCCTAGACCAAGTGATCTAGTGGACTTGCTGGATCTGGGGAACCTGCCTTATTTGAATATCGCAACACTGCACACACACCACACTTGTACTGTCACATCCCGACGTAGCTTCACTTTCCAAAAGCATGCATACATGGGAATTACGGTTCACTTTATGGACAATAGTTGGTCTTTGAACAAACGTTTAATTGCTTTTAGAGATTTTCCTACACCACACACTGCAAATGCAATTGCTTTTTTAATTATTCAAGTTTTGAATGAATATCAATTATGCAATAAGGTGTTTTCTATTGCTTTTGATAATGCAACTGCTAATACTGCAAGTATTAGCGACTTGATTGATGCGTGCTCTCCGATTATCGATGGTAAGTATTTTCATCAAAGATGTGTATGTCATATTTTGAACTTATGTGTACAAGATGCACTTTCTTTATGGCAAAAGCATGTTGATCCTATTAGAAATGCAGTTAGAGCGATCCATTTCAAGCTTGGCAAGGCTTGGAAAAAATATTGCCGTAACAGGAACATCAGGTATACAACTTTTATAATGGATGTGTCTACTAGATGGAACTCTACATATGATTGCCTCAATTCTACTTTGGAGCATAAAGATGCTTTGTGCGATTTTTTTAGAACTAATCCCTATGGTGATATAGTTCTTACGCCTAATTGTTGGGACCAAAGCATGAGTTTATGTCAATTGTTCAAAGCTTTCAAATGTGCGACCGTTGAATTATCGGGTGTTTACTATTGCACATCTGTTCGTGTGTTAGAGCATTGCATGTATATAGCACTTGGTTTTAAAACATGCATGAAAAATGCTAGATCTCGTGAGTTAATGTGTGTTTTATTTTATATGATTGAAAAATGGTTGAAGTATTTTAGTGAAATTCCAACTGTGTTTTTAATTGCTAAGTGCTTGGATCCGAAATGGAAATTAGCTGGCACAACTAAGATCTTAGATTTCTATTATCAAAATTTGCGTTCTATTGATCTTAGTCCACTTCAAAATTTGCCTTATGATGATG